>NC_056726.1:1221775402-1221817902 GCF_019279795.1 Protopterus annectens
TTAATTCTTTAATATAATGGTTAGAATATAACTTTTAGAAAGAGGAAATTATGTTATTTAAATAGGGAATTTGAGAACAGGGTGTAAATTCCATTTATGCAAAAATCTTTTAATAACCAGATACAACTATTAGGGACTATTTGTTTATGACTGGTTGTGATATATTTATTATTTACTAATAATATTTCTTGATGCATTTGTTTCCATTATGAATCGTAAGATGAATTTATCCACAAGCCAACACATTTTCTATGAACTAAAACAGGGCAGTAATCAATGTGAAACTATACAATTATTAAGTGCACCCCATTAAATAATGGAGACTGTACCAATCCACAGCTACCAATATGCATTTAATTCCAGGTTGCACTCCCACATGACTGCTGCAGGGGGCACAAAAATAAATTCTATAATAAATAAACAATTCATATTTTAATGTCCTTCTTTTCCATCTGCTTGACTAAACATGTCAGTGAAACAGTAACCATACATCTGGCATAACATACAGCACACTGACAAAAGTACAGTTGTGTACGTAAACTTACCAGAACAGTAGATGTTTTAATAGATCACTGTCGCTGAAACCAATGCTAACATTGTAACATCCTGTCAAGGATATGACCAACTGGCCATCTTTTCAAAGATTAACTGCACATTCGCATGCTCTAACTGCCAAGAGCTCACAAAGAGCTGGAGTTAGAATGGCAAAAACTTCATATCAGAGAACCATTAGCCCTGAAAAGCAAAAAAAAAAGCTAGGAAAATACAATTAAAAAAAGAGAAACCATATACAATGGGTATACATGTCATGTCAATATATAAAAACTCAACTAAGGAGGATGGAGGGAGGGTACAGCTACTGTAGCAGTGATCTATTAAATCATCTATTGTTATGATAAATTTACTTACACAACTGTACTATGTTCGACATCACATCACTGTTACAGTAGCCTAAAGCTATTAGGATGATTACCGTAGCTTAGTAACAAGTAGGGAAGCTGTACAAGACTAAGAATCCAAGAACCCCTGCAGAATGGTCCTAGCAGAGCCTGTTCTAGAGTTGGAAATCGAATCCAGTTTGTAATACTTTGTAAATGTGTGTATTGAGGATCAAGTTGCTGCATGACCCTTTTCTAGAATGCCACCAAAGAAAACCAAAGCCTGGCAGAGTAGGCCCTAACCCTACCTGGAAGTGGTTTGTTATGGTGAGAATAACAAAACTAAATAAAATAGCAGAACTCTCTCAAAACTGTCTGCTTTAAAATTAGTTGTCCTTTTCTCTTGCCGTCATAGTAGACAAACAGCTGACCAGCTTTCCTGAAGTATTTAGCTCTAAGTGGCATCTGAGCTGCCTGCAGAAATCTAGAGTATGAAGATTTGTTTCCTTTGTTTTAAGGTTCTGGAAAGAAGATGGGAAATTAACAGATTAGCTCAATTTAAAATATGAAACAACTTTAGATATAAAAGTAGTACTTGTTCTCAAAAAGTAAATAATGTGGGAAGAAACAGCCAGGGAATTGTTATGGCTAGGCTTGTATAGGCCCTAGGGCTGATAGCCTAGTACCAACCTATGAACCTATGAACCTATGAAAAACCCTGTCCTTGTGAAAATGAGGTAGAGATGACTCGCCATCAGAGCTTGTAACTCTGATACCCTCATTGCAGAAGTCAGAGCAGTGAGTAATGTAATACAGTCTTCCATGTTAAGATCTTAAAATCAGCCTGATAATCTGGTTCAAATGAAAGAAAGGATCGCTTTCCAAGTACAAAGTCTAGACACCAACGAGGGCCATCAATTTCCTAGGTGGACAAATAAGTAAAACATCTTTCAAAAACTGCTTGATGTCAAGACAGGAAGAAAGAGGGATATCCAAGGGCTGACAAGCAGAAATGGCTGATAGGTGGATCTTGGTAAATGAGTATGAAATGACAGAGAACAATCAAGACCCAAAGGCAACTGGACCTTGGAATGGGTCCTAGGTATTGAAATGGCACCAATTAGAAAAAACTTTGTACAATTACACATACATGACTTCTCAGTGACAGTTTTTAGCCCCCTTCATTACCTGCTCACATTCTCATAAAAAGGTGCCGAACGGGTATCAAAATCATCATCCAGGCAGTCAAGTGAAGAGTTTACAGATTGGAGTGTATCAAACAACCACTGTCTTGCATGAATAAATCCAGTGTTTCAGGAAGTTTGTGATAACTGCCCTTGGCCAATTTCAAATAAAGGGAGAAAGTACAGTTGTGCAGATGGCTTATAATAACTGTAGATGTTTGAGTATATTAGTGTTGCAGTACTGAATCTTGGGACTTCCTGCCATGCAGATGCCTGTGGCTGACTCAAATACCAGAGTCTTTCATCATTCTCCAACTGACGGCAATCCTCGACAGTAAGATGGTCAGTACACCAGGGGAAAAAGGGTACGCTGGCCAGTACCATCTTCATGTCTTTCTTGTCCTAGTCTCTTGAGGTCTGATGGTCCTCAGGTAGAGCATGCCCTGCCCAACTACCCCTACTGAGAGCCAGAACCCTGGGCAAAAAGAGCAGGGGGAGGAAAAGGAGGTTGAGATAACAGGAAAGTGGAAATCCTCTTCATCTCAAGGATAAGGAATTGACAAGAGAGGGGAAGGAAAGTGGGAGAGGGTACTGAAACACTGACCTATTTAAACATCTACAATTATGGTAAGCTATCTACCAGCTCTGCCAACTGTACTATTTTCATCATGATCAATGCTGCAGTACTGAGTGTTGGGAGGATTATTGGAGAAGTTTAAAAGAATTTTTGTCTGGGGACATAAGGCTCCCAGAGGCAAAGCCTGCTCTAGCTCAGGAAATGACCCCAAGATTGTAACACTTGGTGAAAATGTGTACAGAGGACCAGGTGCCTGCTTCTAATATGGTCTGAGTGGGTGATCCTTTCATAAAGGTTGTGCTTGTGGCTTTTGCCCCAGAGGAATGGGGTCTAATTTTGCCAAGGAGCTGCTTACCATGCTGTGAGTAGCAAAGGGAGATGCTGTTTTCAATACATTTGGAAATGGTTTGCTTGCCTACTGGTCCTCCCCGTTTACCTTCTGCAAAGGCCACTAAAAGCTGGTCAGATCTGCAAGGAAACTTTGTTTTGTGGAGGTTGTTAGTTGCCTGTGTACATCCAGAGAATAGAGAATTCCTCCCTGTTTTAAGGCTTTGAGAAAGATGCAGGGAGATGAATAACCTTGATTCAAAGAAATCTCTGACACCACTTAGGGCATGAAAGAAGGATTGGTTCTCATGGTAACTATGAAAAAATAGTAATGGATCTTTAACATTAGGTCTTGCAGCTTGGAAATGCACCTTGATGAGGTGAGTGCTAGCAGCACAAATGTCTTCCACGTAAGTAGTTTGATAGGGGTTGAAGCCTCTGTTTCCAAGGAGGGGCAATGTCATTCTTTCAAGCAGATAATTTAGATCCCAGGAGAGTGCAGGTTCCCTGTCTGGGTGGTATAAGTTTAGTCTCCACTTCAAGAATGGTTTCATGTTGGTATAAGCATAACTTGGAAGGGACATGGGTAGGCATGCAGAGATAGCAGAAGCTTTGACCTTAATGCTAGAATAGGATAATCCATCCATGTATATAGAATTGAGAGGTATTCTAAGACCTGAAGAGTGCCTAAGTGGGTACAACAGCATAAGCTCAGTAGTAGATGTAGAACCTTTTCCATTTAGCCATATATAACTTCCTGGTATTTGCTTTTCTAGTCTCTTTTACAATAGAGAGATTGTCCTGGGAAAACTGTTGTCTGGACAGGTCCAGAAAAAAAAAACTCCCCTTTCCACATCCATTTATCGTGGTCTAGAAGAATTCTGCTGAGACAGTGTGCTATCAGACTGTCCTAATCTGGTACACATGAGGCTATTGGTGTGCCCCCTAGTTGCTGGGCCATGAGAGAAACTTCCACAGCTAGTCTTCATTGGGTTAGGAATGGGATCCCCCTTGTTTATGTACCACACGACTGTGGTGTTGTCTGTCAGAATCTTTATGGGTCTTCGAGTCAAATTTTTTGAAAGGCTTTTATTGCCAGAATGACTCTGCCATTATTTAATTTACAATGATGTGCTGATTTGTCTGAGGTCAAAGCAAACAGTCTCTGTGGTGTCCCTCAAAGTCTCACAAACCCAGTATGTCAATATACTGGGTCCAAACACAATTTGTTTGAGCTTAGCTATACACATACTGAGTATTAGTGGCAAATATACTACATGTTTATATTAGCTCCAATATTATAAAATTCATACATTTTAAATGGGGTCCTGTTTACACATTGTTTCTAGGACATGAAGATCTGAGCGAATATCACTGCTGTGAGCATGAGCAACTGTTTTTCTGCTATATTTTCCATATATTGTTTTTACAGATTTCCAAGTATATTTTACTTTAAAAATTCTTTAACAGATTTATCATTTGAGATGAATACTTATGTACATACATATATATATATATATATATATATATATATATATATATATATATATATATATATATATACATATATATATATATATATATATATATATATATGGGTCAATATGACTACATCGACAAGTGAGAAGATCGACATCCACTTGTCCGACACGAAAACATCGACACATGAAATAAACGAAACTGCAAATCACCGACATTCACTTGTCCGACAAACAAGGACTAAGAAATGCAATGCTCGCAACAAATGCACAACATTACTACACTTACTAAAAACATGGTAGTCATGAAAAGCAAAATGAAAACCCTGTTACAGAAATGTACATTAAAGAAACATGTACTGGTTGTCAGCAAATTGAGTGGCAGTGTACAATCTAAATACTCGCAATACTGAGTGCGTTATGTGCTCTGTAACGCGAGTATTTAGCTTGTACACTGCCTCTAAATTTGCTGACATCCTGGAGATGTTTATTCAATGTACATTTCTGCAACAGGGTTTTAATTTCACTAATCATGACTACCATGTTTTAGTAAGTGTGGCAGTGTTGTGCATTTGTTACTAGCATTTTATTTCTGAGTCCGTGTTTGTAGCAGTCTTGTGCATTTGTTACGAGCATTGCATTTCTTAGTCCTTGTTTGTCGGACAAGTGAATGTCGGTGATTTGCAGTTTCGTTTATTTCATGTGTCGATGTTTTCGTGTCGGACAAGTGGATGTCGATCTTCTCACTTGTCGATGTAGTCATATAGACCCATATATATATATATATATATATATATATATATATATATATATACATATATATATATATACATATAATCATCATCTTCTTTTGGCTGTTCCCGTTAGAGGTCGCCACAGTGGATCATCTGTTTCCATTTCTTCCTGTCCTCTGCATCATGCTCTTTCACACCAACCGCCTGCATGTCCTCTCTCACCACATCCATAAATCTCATCTTAGGCCTTCCTCTTTTCCTCTTACCTGGCAGCTCCATCCTTAACATCCTTTTCCCACTATACCCAGCATCCCTCTTCAGCACATGTTCAAACCAACGCAATCTCGCCTCTCTTGCTTTGTCTTCAAACTGTCCAACCTGAGCTGACCCTCTAATATACTGATTACTAATCCTGTCCATCTGAGTCACACCCAGTGCAAATCTTAACATCTTTAACTCTGCCACATCCAGCTCTGACTCCTGCCTTTTCGACAATGCTACCGTCTCCAACCCATATAACATAGCTGGTCTCACTACCCTCTTGTAGACCTTCCCTTTCACTCTTATTGATACCAGTCTGTCACAAATCACTCCTGACACTCATCTCCACCCATTCCACCCTGCCTGTACTCTCTTCTTCACTTCTCTTCCACACTCACCATTACTCTGAACTGTTGATCCCAAGTACTTAAACTCATCCACCTTTACCAACTCTACTCCCTGCAGCCTCACCATTCCTCTACCCTCCCTCTCATTTACACACATATATTCTATTTCTCTCCTCTCTAAAGCATGTCTCCACCTCTCCAGGGTCTCCTTAACCTGGTCCCTACTCTCACTACATATCACAATGTCATCTGCAAACATCATAGTTCATGGGGCCTCCTGTATAATCTCACCTGTCAACCTGTCCATCACCACTGCAAATAAGAAAGGGCTCAGAGCTGATCCTTGATGTAATCCCACCTCCACCTTAAACGTATCTGTCACTCCCACTGCAGTCCTCACCAATGCCACACTACCCTTGTACATATTCTGTACCACTCTTACATACTTCTCTGCCACTCCCGACTTTCTCATACAATACCACAACTCCTCTCTAGGCACCCTGTCATATGCTTTCTCTAAGTCCACAAAGACACAATGCAACTCCTTCTGACCTCCTCTGTATTTCTCCAACAACACTCTCAGAGCAAATATGGCATCTGTAGTGCTCTTTCCTGGCATGAAACCATACTGCTGATCACTAATCATCACCTCCCTTCTTAACCTAGCTTCCACTACTCTTTCCCATAACTTCAAGCTGTGACTGATCAATTTTATCCCTCTGTAGTTACTGCAGCTCGGCACATCACCCTTATTTAAAAATAGGTACCAAAACACTTTTTCTCCACTCCTCAGACATCCTCTGACTTTCCAAAATTTCATTAAGCAATCTGGTTAAAAATTCCACTGCCATTTCTCCTAAACACTTCCATGCTTCCACTGGTATGTCATCTGGGCCAACAGCCTTTCCATTCTTCATCCTCTTCATAGCTGTCCTTACTTCCTTCTTGCTAATCTGCTTCACTTCCTGATTCACTATCCCCACATCATCCAACCTTCTCTCTCTCTCTCATTCTCTTCATTTATCAGCCCTTCAAAGTACTCTTTCCATCTACTCAACACACTCTCCTCACTTGTGAGTACGTTTCCCTCACTGTCCTTTATCACCCATACCTGCTGCACATCTTTCCCAGCTCTGTCCCCTCTGTCTAGCCAATCAGTATAGATCCTTTTCTCCCTTTTTAGTGTCCAATCTCTCATACAACTCTCTATATGCCTTACCGTTAGCCTTCGCCACCTCTCTC
The DNA here is from genome assembly GCF_019279795.1 of Protopterus annectens. Taxonomy (NCBI): domain Eukaryota; kingdom Metazoa; phylum Chordata; order Ceratodontiformes; family Protopteridae; genus Protopterus; species Protopterus annectens. Next base: position 1,221,782,431 of record NC_056726.1, read on the forward strand.
TTTGCCATGCGCCTCATTTCCTTATACTCATGTCTACTTTCTTCATCTCTTTGACAATCCCACTTCTTCTTCGCCAGCCTCTTCCTCTGTATACTCTCCTGTACTTCCTCATTCCACCACCATGTCTCCTTGTCCTCCTTCCTTTGTCCAGATGTCACACCAAGCACCTTCCTAGCAGTCTCCCTTACTAGCTCTGCTGTAGTTACTCAGCTATTCGGTAACTCTTCATTGCCTCCCAGTGCCTGTCTTAACTCTTCCCTGAACTCCACCTCACAATCACACTTTTTTAACTTCCACCATTTAATCCTTGGCACTACTTTCACACTCCTCCTCCGCTTCTTGAATATATATATATATATATATATATATATATATACACACACATATATATACATATATACATGTGTGTGTGTGTGTATATTTTCAAGTGTTTGGTAGGCTTTTATTTAGGATTTGTTTTTTGTATTATATTTTCTTAAATAATATGTATTGTTTTTTTGCCCAGCAAAATATTGTGTTTAACTTTTACTTTTAGTTGCTTTTCCCACTTGACACACAAACCTGAAGAAGTTCTAACAGACAAAAGTAATCTATGTTAAAAATGTTTTGTAATGTTGGTAGAAAAAATTCAAAGGAATTTTGAAGACTTATGTTAACTTTTTCTTTTTTGATACTACAATGAATTGTTTTCAGGAAGTTTTAGCAATTGTTAAAGTTTAATTTTTAGTTCAACTTTTAGTTCAGTTTAGTTTAACATATCCTGGAACCACAGAGCTTGAAGTAGGGCAGCACTGTGTGGAATATCACACTGGTGTATAGGGGAAAGGGTATTTAGTATTTAGCAAGCAAACCTGCTAATTGTCTTATACAACTCTGCTACCCTAGTAAACCACTCCCATGCTTTTAAACAGGTATATAAATGGAGTGGTGAATTTCTGCACTTTATTCTGTTTTTTCATTTACTATTTGGATCGCTTGTTTGTCTGTTTTTAATAAAGAAGATTTGACTTAAACTAGCTTGTGCTTCTCTACTTTCATTAGTGGATTTATACCTTGGAAAGTTTTTAAAGAAAGTATTTCTACCACCTGTTATGAGGTGGGATACTCACAGTATGGTTTTTATTAGGTGCCTGAACTCTAGGAAATCTTATGCCTTCTACACAGAGATGTGTCCTCATTATTAAATTTGTTTGATGGCTGTTCCAAGTCCCTTGGATCCTAAACTGCCCTAGATAAGCTCCCAAGGCTAAGCCCAAGATGTCTGCTGTAAGGGTCTGTGCTGTTTCTAGGAGTTTGAACGAGATCTCTGGATTGTTTCTGACTCTCCATCCATGAAACAATGCCCTTTTTTAAACTTGGAAGAAGAGGGACAGTTATGTCAAGGGACTGTTGATGCTCTGACCAACAGCTCATTAGAAACCATTGTAATTTTCTCATGTGTGAGTTTGCAAATGAAATCATGAGGATGCCATAAGACATGCAACTTAGGACTCTCAGAAATTCCCTTGCAGTAATATCTTTTGTTGTGTACGTTCCCTAGGTAGGCTAAAGGAAAGAGATTGTGTCCTCTGGAAGCAATGCCTTTTGATGGACTGACTGCATGACTGTCCCAGGGAGGCAGTCATGGTGCTGGGGGAAGAGATGTGACTTCTGGACATGGCTGTCAAAAGTTTTGAGTGTGATGTGGCCTGGCTCAGTAAACATCCAAGCAAGGGTAAGTGTGGACCCCTTATCTTTTGCAACAGTCAAAGACTGATGCCAGGACCCTAGATGCAATAGATAAGCCAAGTGGTAAGTCACAGAATTGGTAGTGTAATCACCCTACTTTGAAACAGCAATCACCAAATCGGACATCGCAGTGGTGCAGCGGTTACATTGTTGCTTCACAGCAAGAGGTTCTCTGGTTCGAATCTCGGCTGGGGTGCCTTCTGTGCAGAGTATGCATGTCCTCTCTGTGTTCATGTGCATTTCTTCTGGGTGCTCCGGTTTCCTCCCACATTACAAACACATGCATCTGAAGCGTTTCTCCCCATGTCTCTGCTGAAAACTGGTTTTGTTCCAAGTCGGACTTTCCCAGCAAACAAATGTTAAAATAAAATAAATAAATAAATAAATAACCCTGAGTTCTTGTAAAATAGGAAATTAGGCATCTCTTCAAGAACAGAGTCACCATCAGTGCCCTTGTGAAGATAAGTGGTAATGAGTCTTCTCTGAGTCAACATTCTGAATTTTGGTAACACTGAAAACTTGTTTACTCTGGAAAAATACAAGATGGGTTTTCAACATACCTTGGAGACTCTTTTTTGATGGATCCTTACAGACATGTACTAAAGAATGGGAGGAATCATTTTTTCTTGTTGTTCTGGAGTAGGAGGGATGTCTAGAAAGGGTGTAATTTTCCAAAAATGGAGTGAATAATCATTCTTTATTTTCTGCAAGACCCATTCATCTTGCATTACCTCTTCCCACTGAGTTAGAAAGGAGGACAGCCTTCCTCATAGGTTGGGAGGGGAGGGTTGTGGGTTGGATTAGGGGAGGGAAGGATTGCGCTGGATGTAGTCACAGCTGCTCCAGGGGAGAGGAAGCAGGGTCCTTGAGACCCCAGGTCTGAAACAGTGCTCTGTTTACCCCTTCCTTTGGTGTCTAGCCCTTCTCTCTGTCTAAGCTGTTTGCTTTTTTCATGTTTTGGAGAAAAAGGCAAGGATATGCTAGGGTAATTTCTGTTACATCTGGGAGAAGGAGGTAGGTAAAACTCCTTGACAAACTTTATCTACTTCCCTTTTTATCCAATCTTTCAAACACTTTTCTGTTGGGAGTCAAATGCAAAATATCTTTATCTAAGGGGACATCCGCAAGTTTCACTTTAACCTGGTCTACAACAGGTCGAGTCTTCAGCCAGGCATGTCTCCACATTACTGACCACATAGTAGCCACCTTGCATGATACATTCAATGCATTATAGCCATATTTTAATAAGTGGCTGGATACCTGGAGGATAACATTACATAGCTCCTAGATATCAGATATCTGGAGGCTGCCACCTTGTTGCTCCTCTGCCTTGGTCTAGGGGCAAGGAGGTTCAGAAGCTCTCTAGAGCATTACAGAATTCCTTACTACCTCATTTCCTTCTGTATCACTCAAACTGTATCTGTTCATGTCCTCTGACCTCTACACATACAGACAACTGGAACCATCACTCATCATGTATAAAATGAAACCCAAATCTAAATGGTACTATCTTTTTCAGTACTCTCTCTCTCTCAAAACTTAAACTTAATGGTGACATACATCCCAGCACAGGCTTCCAATAGCACACAATACACATACCTTCTCCACAGCAGTAAACACACTCTTACATCCCCCCTTCTGTGAGAGGATCCAGCTTACCATTCCTCAATATGAACCCCATGATGTTTTGCAATAAAATTTAACATTTACATGATCATTGTATAACCCAGATATAACAGTAACTACCAAAACATGGTTAAAACAGATATAAAACACAATATGAAATACTACCCCAGGCTTTAACAGGTTCAGGCTGAATAGGAAAAATTAAAAAAGGTGGCAGTATAGCCATCATATTCAAAAACTCTCTAGAAATAACTTTCCATCATCACCCTAGTTTTAACAACACAGAAATATTGATTGCTAGTCTAAAGCTAAACGACAGAAAGACCATATGCATTACTAAACTATGAACCCCAACCAATGCTTCCTATGCTGAGGATATTTTCCACTGGACAGCTTACAGCAAACTTCAAGAAACCATTACTATGGGTGACCCAAACACTGACTGGCAGTACAGCAGCCCCTTTATTCCCACAAATCCAGTAAATGTAGTTGGTTTCTCACGAATAATCAAAATCTCTACAAAGACTAATGAATATAGCAACAGACAGTATATTTTAAATTGGATTATTACAGACAGAACCAATAAAATTAACTCCTCTGGATGTGTACCAGATTGTGTTAATGACCCCCTCCCAACATGTGTACTGAGACATAGTCAGAGTACAAACAAACTGTACTATCTCAAATTCATATCCTCGCTATACCATTGCAACTGGAACAAACTAAAAACCCTGCCTTTAGAAGATGCTGTCTCCCATTTTAACAAAACATTCCTAAACTTTCTAAATCAACAGTCCTCACTCAGAACCAAAAGAGTTAAATCAAAGCCAGAACCATAGGTAACAAAAGAAACAAACAAAAAAAAAACTGATATAAAGGACAAAGCATGGAAATTACGGTCCATAAACAAAACGCAAACTATGTACCAAACTTTCAGGCATCTTAGAAACCTTAAACACAATATTAAGAATCATAAAAATCCTACTGCCAGCAAAAGCATCTTAATAACCCCAAACCATTGCAGGTATCCATAAAAAACTCTAATCCAACCTGGCTAATCCACAACTCCTTCAACTAATAATTCCATCAACGAAACTGCAACAAAGTTTATCTCCTACTTTATCAAAAACATTCTTTCTCTTTTCAAGGATAATTCCCTCTCCCCCCTCCTATCCCAGCTGCACAGCCTGTACATACCTCCATTATTAAAAAATATCTAACTTTAAACCAGCAACCTTAGCTGCAAATAGTCTACTAAATTTATATTTAAAACTAGCAGATGATGCACTAGATTTCTCTGTGTCCATCTTAAGTAACTGATCCATAAAAATAAAGAAATCTTGTCCCTACATCTAGAAAAAAACATCTTTCATTATACCACTACATAAAGGTGGCATCCCAACTGACTTTTCTAATTACATGCCCATTACAATTCTATCACACCTATCTAAAATTCCATAAAAAATGTACTCACTCTCGGGTCTTCAAATACCTCAGGGACAATCTCCTCTCCAAATCCCTGCATGGTTTTTGATCCAACCACAGCACAACAATCATTCTCCTCAGTTTCACCAACAGGATAAATCAAAACACGAATATAGGTAATATATTATCATCTCTCTTCTTTAACCTAGCTGAAGTCTTCAACACTGTCTGGCATCAAACATGTCTCACTCAACTCTTCCCTTGGCCTCAGTCAGCCATCAATTTATTGGGTCCGCAGTCATCTAACAGGCAATAAAGCTGTGAAATACAAACAGACTTTTCACCCTTCCTACTAATCCCAGTTGGGGTACCTCAAGGGACAACACTAGGACTCCTCCTTTTTAATATTTTCATAAATGAGTTTCAGACAGCAGCCAAACATGCCATAATAGCTTAATACGCAAATTATTCTACAGTTATCTCTTCAGCTAAAACACTTGAAATTCTCCAAATAATCACCCAGGTTGCCTTCTCATCAGTGGAATCCTGGTTATCTAACTTTAAGTTACTCATAAACCAAAATAAAACAAAACAGATGTTTTGTACTCCCAAACAGTTTTCATCATCTCATCTATAACTACAAAAAATAGGAACTGGTTACACAGACCAACTTATTACGGTCATAATTAATGACAATCTCAAATTCAACCAACATAATCTTCTACCAATTAAAAAAACAGTATTAGGCTGCCTATACAGAATTAAACAAATTCACCCAATCTCCATCTCTTATCCTCCTTTCTACAACATACTAATCAATGTTTTCTCCCACTTTCAATTTATCTGACCTGTTGATTTTTTTCTCTCGAAGCTGCATCCTCATCTCACACTCAGCTCTGTTCACTTACTAAGTTCCTACTTACCTTACTGTTTCACAGTTAAGTACTCACATTGTGACATCACATATTTTCACCAATACCTTTTGGTATCTTAATCTGCTTTACTGTAAGCAATGTTATAATAATCATTTTCCCTGTAATATTTTTTTGTTTCTAATTTATGAAGATTTGTCTAATGCACAAAAATCTATTATTATTATTTAATATGTTATTGGCACTTTAACACTATGTGGACTGTATGTGCATTCCTATTGTAATACTGTCTTTATTTTATTTTCAAAATTTGTAACACTTGTGGAGCTTATCTCCCCAGGTCACAATTGAAAATGTTTTTTTTGCCCAGTCAAACCAAGAGCTGGATCCAGTACTAGATGACCTAGGCAGCTGCCTGGGACCCATATTGGCTTGGAGGGAACAGAAAAATAACATATCTACACAAAACAAGCCCACAAGACTTCCATAAACATAGCAGGGGTTTAGGACCTCACAGGAGACTTTCACTGGAAAAGGTGCAAGAGATGGTCTCCAAATGGATTACGTCTTGCTAGTATCAAACAAAGGAATGTTTCACCACAAAAAAGTCACTCAGGACACCACAGATAGAATTTACTCCACTATTACAGAAACAAGCTTTCCAAAATCACAAACAACTTTCACAAATGCTTCATCAAGTGTTAAAAAAACAAGAATTTTTGTGGTGAAGACTTTCAGTGGAACACAGCAAGGGACATCATGACAGACTTTAGCTCCAGAAAGCCCAGCATTAGGACATTGTCCTACCGTAAACTGCAAGAAATTTGGATTAACTAACAAATGCAGCCAAGCTTGTTCACAGAGGTGGTGTCCATTTACTGAACAGTAGCCAGAGGAGATTTGGATTTAGCAAGCGCAGCCAAGCCCATCCAGTAAGCAGGAGATTTTAATTTAACAGCAGAGGACTGAAATGGTGAGTGGATTGATTTAACAACAGCAGCAATCAGGAGAGTTGACTTAATGGTGTGTGTGTGTGTGTGTGTGTGTGTGTGTGTGTGTGTGTGTGTGTGTGTGTGTGTGTGTGTGTGTGTGTGTGTAAAATGCTCCAGTTAAGTGGGCTGTCTACTTAAGCGACTTTCTTCAGTGTCAAACCCTGAAACATGATTCTAACAAGCATTTTTTTGTTTTGTTTTAGTAAATCATTGAGGATTACAGTTTGTCAATGTCAGTCATAGAGTTTCATAGCTGTGTTGTTCAGTGTCAGTAGTGCAACAAGTAGCATGCCTGCCTCTGGTGCAGACGGTTGTGGGTTCTCTTCCCAGTGACTGCACTGATTGCTGACAGTACTGTGTAGTATATGGGGGGGGGTCCTTCTTTGGATGAGATGCCTAGTAGCTATAAAGCTTTTATCAGTTGGACAGCCATTCCCTATTGCATATCCCCAGTATGCCAACTTTTTTTTAAATGTAACCAAGGCAATTTATTCCAATTAGATGAAGCACTGAAATACAACTATGTTTGCCAGCAGCTAGCTCTTCATTAGTTACAGACTTCTTTAACATGGAATTATTCAGATGACTTTTACTTCTGCATCTGCAGAGATTCTGCATACTGACTGATATAAATAGTTTATAATGAAAGTGGTTTGAGTGGCCTTTTATGACTAAAATGTTCTGAAATGGGTAGCCTTGTCATTATTGGTCTGTCTTGTTTCATTGCTTACTGGCAAAAATGTTCAAAAATACAATTTTAAAACGTACTCTAACAGGTGGTGTTCTGTTAAACAAAGAATATAATTTAAAAGGCTCAGGAAGGTTAATCAAAGAACAAATTCATTTATGCATGCTCCTAAAAAGGTGTGCAGGGGGGCCATGGTTTGAAAACAGCCCAAAAGTACACAATCCATCACTGGCCAGATGCACTTTCTATGAATGTGGATTTCAATACAGTTTCAATAAATGTGTGTTTCAAGGGCAGAGAAGTTTACTTTTGCTCATGCTAAGTCTGACTTCATTGTGTGACTGTATTATTTTGTTTAGCAAATGGCTATTAGTGTTTGTGCTATAACATTTGAAATAAAAGTTTTAAATAAAATTCAAGTATCTGTAATCATTATAGAGGTAAAGAACAAAATAATATGCACACTGACTGTTTTGAACATTGTTTTATGTTACTGGGGGGACAGAGAGGCAAGTAATGGGACACTGGAATGGCTGCAGGGCAGGGGATGCTGGGGCGTCCTTTATTCATTACCCTGCCTAGGACCCCATTTGACAATGATCAGACTCTGGTCTGACTTTCCCAGTCAACAAAACAAAATAAATTTATTTTATTTATTTACTCTATTCCTTTACTATAAAAGGTGCCAGTTCAGAGCTTCCATGGTCAGGCTGGCCGAAGTGTATGTTTTCTTGCCAGACTGGTTAAGCAACCTGGACTCCCTAAAATTTGGCAAAGGATTTTTGGATGCTTGCAAACTAGCTCCCTTGGAAGATTCCACAGACACCACTGCAAGATGTGCCGCAGGGTCTTTATAGAGATGCCTGTGAGAGTCAAGCACTCTATAGAAGGGATCAGGCTTCCTGAGGGCAAAACAGAGGGAGTCAGAATGCAAGGATATGTCTGCAATATGGAATGAAGGGATTGCCAGAGGTGGAGGGGCACAGAGCACAGAGGTTCAGAAACTCTCTGCAGCGAACTTGAGTCTTGGAGAATTTAGGAGACTAACTTGAAGGCTTTCTTTATTCTATGAAGGGTGTCACCACAGGATAAAACTTCTGTAGGTGATGATGACAAGAAGATGTCATCTGATTCAGTCTTCATAATTCTGAGGGGGAAGGTGCTCCATGTATGCAAGTCCACTTCATCCTCTGAGTCAAAGGAATCTGAATCTCCAGGGTGGGGGTGGAGGGGGGCTGTCACTCTGTTTTTCCAGGGGAGGTTTCTGCACAAGTTCTTTTTGCAGGGTGGGTTACTAGGACCTCATGAAATCCATGAAGTCCTGCACCAACATATCCAAGTACTGTGGAGAAACATGGGCAGATGAGGTGGGGGACTCGGGCAGCATTTGCTGGTGCAAACCTACCTGCCTCTTTGACTTGGAATGACATGGTTTCATGAAAGACAAGGCATCAGGTCACAAGTGGGTGGCTGAGACATCAATGCAGTTCTCAGGTAGCTCTTCCCTTACAATCACCAAGTGGATACTACCCTTACTCATTCACCAGAATTCTGGCATCAGAAATCAGTGTGCTTAGTGGCTTTGGACTCAGCTGATGATGGTCTCTTGTCAACATGTCAGGAGCAGGCCTCTGGAGGGTTTGCGCCAGTGGACTCAGGACACAGGCCTAACAAGCATCAGACCAGGTGAATGCCCAGGCACCTCGCCTGAGTCATCAGCCTCAAGTACAGGCAGGGAACCGGACACAAAAATATATTCAGACAGTCAGATATCCTTCTCCTTCAGGCACTTATCATTTTTACTCCTTAGGTACAACAGCCTGAGAACAGGTAGATGCCATGGCATGTGAAGATCCAGCCCTATCTGACTGTAAGTGGTCCTGAAGGGATTTGGCCTTAGACATAACAGTCTTATTACTGAATCTAGCACAAAACAGTCAGTTAGGAACATTGTGTTGAGGCACTAAGCAAGCAAGGCAGTAAGAATGAAAGTCTTTGTAGGGGATTTGTTTTCCTCACGAAAGGCAGTTTTTAACCTTTTTGAAGATTAACATTGTGTGTCCCACCGTTTACACTCTTCTCCAAGAAGCTTTGCATGTCCACCTTGTTATGCAGCCTGAAGCAGTCTTCTTTCCACTGTACCAAATATGGTGAATCAGCCTAGCCATGCAGCAATCACTGTACTTTTTAACTCAAAGTGTTTACCAGCTGATGCTCCAGCCTCTATATAGAGTTTTGAAAAGTCCTCAAAATCCTTTATAAATATTCCTTCAAACCATATATTCCTCATCAGTTACACTACTTTACATGACAACAGGCATGCAATTACATGGTCTGGGTTTATTTTATTGTCCAGGTAGTCCCAGCTCTGTGAATGTGCTTTATAACTATGTCTCTGATCCTTGATAATTAAAATCTTTCTACAGGCAATTCATTCAAAATATTTTCTAATGCTACCTCTGCTATACTTTCCTCTACTCCAATGAATCTTAGACTATATCTTCTAAATCTATTTCCTAGGTCATCCAGCTTCTTGTTCTCTTTCTTTAGTCCAGCTTTTTCATTTTGCATTACTGTCTAGCAGCTCTGCTCTCAGTACATGCAGCTTTTCTTCTAGTTTATTCATTTCATGTTTCTGGCCCCCTACTGTGTTTGTCACTGTTCCAGTATCCTCCAACACATTCACTGCCTTTTGGAAACATACTTGTCAAATGCACTGTATTACAAGGAATGTTCATTTTGAGTCTTAAAAAGCCAATGTTCCTCACTATTCTACATTGTAAGGGTCTTGTCACACATGTACTGTTAAGAATTGTTTACAACTGACAACCATAGTAAATAACACGGAATCACACTAATTTACCAAAAGAACCTTTATAAGTAGAAAAGTAACACATTTTAACAACTCTGCGAGCTTACAAGTTGACATTGCTAGTAAGTATCCCATATTTTGCCCATTTGTTCCACATTATGAGAGATTGTGTTTCACATTCTAGAGATGGAAGGTTGAGAGAAAAGTTTTGGAATCAAATGGACATTTGCTTCTCTCTTTTTTATCACTTTTATTAAATTATCACTTAAGACACAACCACACATACATTAATGGAGAACAAATCATATTAACATTTTTTCCCACTTCTATACATTATACATGTTTTCATTCTTTATAAACAACTTTCATTCAGTCCAACATTACATACATTGACCAATTTCTACCTTCCCTTATACCTCATTCCTCCTCCTGAACACTATTCTGGATGTACTGCTTCCACAAATTCCTTTTATTTTTATGCAATTTGCTCCTTCACTTTTCTAAAGATCCCACTTCCAATTATTTTTATATTTTTTATAATATCCAATCATTTAAATACATGACTTAGAGTTTGATTGCTTTTCAGTCAACAAAATTAAATTTAACAAGCCCTTACTATGTATAAGCAATTCAGATCCTGTGTCCCCACTCAGAAGAATAATTTCCTCAGTTACAACCATTGCCCCCCCCCCAATGTTTTGACAGAGTAATCCCTAGGGAATTTTTTTAAATCTGCCAACTCTTTACACTCCAGATAACAGTTACCTCTTTTTTCCCATCACACCACACCTCCAACATTTAATATCTATCTGAAGAAAAATTCTTTGAAGTCTGCTTGAAGTATAAAAAATACCTATGCAAGCACCTCCAAGCAAAACTCCTAAACCTTCTGCACTTTGTTGCATACTTTACAGACATACATATGGCCTCCTATTTTCTCTTGTAAACTGCTTTTCCAGTCGCTCTTCCCAATCTTTTTTAACCTCTTGTAATTGATTCTTATAGTTATTGTGCAATATTTCACATGGCCTATTAATTATCCATTTTTAACAGCAGCTTCTGTTCTGGATTTAAATAAAAAGCTCTTCACAGTGGATATGTGGTGAGTCTAAACAACAGATAATAAAAAAAACTGAAAAACTGGAAGGTCTTGCCTAAAGATATGGATAGCAAGATACAATCAGTAAACATGTTTTTAGTCCCTTTAGTTTTATACACAGGTCAGGCATTTTTTTTGTACACGTCGGGCATATTTTTATCAACCAGAGGCGAAGTTGTGGATAGTAATTAATAAAGGGTTGAGGGATTACATTAGGGAGGGAAAGAGGAAAAGAGTCATGTGGGATAAACTGATCCTCCCAATACATCAAGGAGGTTTAGGATGACCTGATTTGAAGGGATATTGCAGAACTACACAGTTAAGGCTGTTAGACATAACACAAGCAGAAATCTACAATTCAAAGTGGAAATGGATGTTGATGTACACATAACACAAGCAGAAATCTACAATTCAAAGTGGAAATGGGTGTTGATGAAGTAAGGGTGTAAGTCAAGAAATAAGGAAATAATGGAATTTTGGACACAGATCCTTAAGGAGAATAATAACATCATACAGAATATTATATTCATAAAGCAGCAGAAAGCACATTAAGAACTAGGCCAACACAAGAATGGAGAAAGGAGATTCTGCCAACAGGGATGTCTGCAATAAGGAGAAGAGTGAATAGACATGAGGGGAGTGGAATTTACTGGAGGAAAATGGCAAAGGAACCAATGTATTGGAGCAAATAATTAGAGATGAGAAGGTAATAAAATGGGAAGAGGCCAATAAGACATTTGGATTGCAGGCTAATGATTGCCTTCAGGGATTGATATCACAGTACAGACAAAGGGATAGGGGAATCTTAAATGAAAAAAAAAACTGTAGTGGTTGCATTTTTATCTGAATCTAGAAGAGAAGCTGTTGTTAAAGAAGGAATAATTAGTAGGGCATATAAAATATTGCATGATAACTATAGGGATCAATCAGAAGAGGTAGAAAAGATTGGGAAGACAGATATGCAATTCACAAAAAAAAAAAGGGAGGACATATATATGGCTCCTAAACATGCAATACAATTTAGAAGATTTAGGATGTTTGCATAGATACTTTTATACCCCAAGCAGACTCCAATAAATATTTCCTCACGTATATAGCAAATGTTGGAGGTGTGATAGGAAAAAAGAGGTAACTGGAAACATATGTTTTGGGAATGTAATGAGTTGGCAGGCTTTAAAAATTTACTAAAGAGTATTCTACTCTGTCAGGAATACTGGTCAAGCAAATAAGTGTAACTAAGAAAATAATTTTTTCAGCTGGGATACAGGACTTGAATTGCCTAGACATTATAAGAGCTTGTTGAGTTTAATACTGGCGGCTGCCAAAAAGCAATTACTAGAAAATGGAAATCAAAATTTAAACCAGCTACACTTGAAGTAGTGCAGTGGTGCTCAACCTTTTTGTGGGGAGGGCCACTACACAAATTCTTAATGCATCTCCGGGCTACCTCAAAACATAGTAAGTCGTTATGAGTTAACAGTAGGTACAGGCAGTGTTGCCAGATTTCTGACATCGCAGTTCCGCATTAAACACAATTAGCTCTGTGTTTGGTGATTTTTTGATTGTCACGTATGCCAGTATATGAGCCAATCAAAAAATTGCACAGCAGACCCTCTTCTGTTCAATGCGGAACAACAGGCAGTTCCGCATTAAGCACAAGTAGCTCTGTTTTTAATTTTTTTGATTGTCTCATATACCAGCATACAGGCCAATAAAAAAAAAAAAACAAAGCAGAGGCTGTTTCGCCAGGATTTTAACTGACAGTGTAGGACTCAGGATCGAGCTGTTGATCCCGAGACAGTCCTGCTCAAATAGGGACGTCTGGCAACCCTGGGTACGGGTAACTGGCATTTTTACTTAAGACGGCAGTCATGAAATTGCCTGTTTTCTACATCAACTTTGCATTTAACTTTATTCTGGCTTGCAGCCATGACTTATTACAAACTGAAAGTTACTACTGTTTTCAGACTATAAGAAAGATTAGTTACTTCCGCGACTAAAATTAGACGTGTGCATAACTGTAGTCAGTTATGTAAGTAAGCACGTGCTGGAAAGTTTGCATGACTGGAGTAAGGCACAGTATTTTTTCAACTTTTTAAAAAATTTTTGGTTACTCCCTGGGGGTCGGATGGCATTGCATGGAGGACCAGATGTTGTGCACCACTGAAGTAGTGAATATTGTAAAAGAGAGGAAAGTCGGATCTGGAAAATGTGGGAACAATGCATACAGAAAAATGTTTTTTTGAGAAGGAGTGAGGTTTAAGCGAAGGCAGGAATTGAATAATTTTATGTAATTTTGCTTAGATTATGGCATATATATATGTGTGTGTGTGTGTGTGTGTGTGTGTGTGTGTGTGTGTGTGTGTGTGTGTGTGTGTATGTGTGTATATATATATATATATATATATATATATATATATATATATATATATATATATATATAAATTTGTATGCATGTGTATGTGTATATATATATATATATATATATATATATATATATATAAATAAAACAATATATGAGATGTTTAATGTTTGTAAATGTGAAATTGTTAATATGGTTTGATTACTTTTATATAAATGTAAGTTGCCTACATCACAAGTGATAATTCAATAAATGTGTTTAAAAAACAAAGCTCTACCAACGCAAGTCTTTCACTTAAGACTCCCCTGTCCCTTTCTCTTTGCTATATTCTGATATCAATCCCTGATAGGGAAGGCAGTCTCTAACCTGCAGTCCAAACTTCCTTTTGGCCTCATCTCACTCTATTAACTTTCCCTCTCTACAATTGGCCTCATCCCACTCTATTATCTTTCCCTCTCTACAAACAGTACAAACTGCACTGGGACTAATCGAAAGAGTATTCTTTTATGGGAACCCCACTGCTACAAATAAATCCTAATGGGATTCAAAGTTACACCCCAACACATTGCAAATACTACCAATCAATAATTTAAACTGCGATTACTCATTCATTCAACAGTTCTCAGATTTGACTACTTTCACTGAAAAATCCTGCTGCCCACTTGACAATTCAATTCCTACAGCTCAGTAGCTATACACATATGCATATGTGAAACACATCTCAAAGTTGAGTAAAGCAATCAAAAATGTCTTGGAGACTAGCAGGTGAAAAACTTGAAAATTAGACATATGAATTATCTTACAGCAGTTACATTGTCCTCATACACCATTAAACTGCCCTTTGACTGTGGCTAATATACATTATTTTTTCTTTTTTTAATTTTTTCGGTATGGCATAAACGGTTTACTTTCAAAATGTTGAACAGCAGTTGAGCGAAACTGGGATGGTCGAATGCATGGTTCCCAGTTTCAGTAATGCTTATCTGCAAATGTTCCAATCCAGCTCAGTGAATGCTAGTGTGCATGCGCTCATATGAGGTTGATGTTCTGATTGGAGATCGTACTACAGTGGGGATCGGGAAACCCTTTTCCTCACTGTAGTGCGATCTCGGAGTTTGTATATATAATATGCAGGGGGATGTGCCCCCCTGTAAGTAAAACATCACCAAATTCAAGGTAACTTGGGTAATGTCAATAATATCAAATTGTGAATTATCAACATTACCGCTGTCATCATTTGAATTAAATAACTTTTTTATTTCTGATATTTATTTTCAGCTAAGTGATTACATGAAGAACAGTGATTCTTGTGATTGAGTAAAACAGTATAGTGTTTATGCTGGTTTACTATCAAAAATCAAGTGTGCGTGTTTTGTTTTTTTCTCAAAGTAATCTAAAACAAACCTTAGGCAACCATTGTAACTTATACCAGACTACAAACTTACACAACCAGCATTATGGTACTAGACTATGAAAAATTAAAACAAAAATTAGTTGTAACAAAAAGAGGGAACTCAACCATTATATCCTTCACTAGCTCATATGGAGCACTTAAAAAGATGCTAGGACCATCCATAGTAGTAAAAACATTACATCACTTTTGAGTAATCAAGCAAAAAACTGTTAATCATCCTTTATCTTCAGAAACAGTATCAGACTGAATGTATTATTCAAACAAATTTCCATAGCAGGCATGATATCTTACCTGTTACCAAGATGTAAATAGCACCAGGTTATTCATGTTCCATCCCTCATCTTCACAACCTACACACACAAAGATTTGAAAGCATGGTCAGTTCCACTGAAAAATAATATGCAATGTTAAACTACTTTTTTCATTACATGCAATGAAATCATTAATATGTCCACCTATGCATGTCCTGAATTGTCTGACTGTCTTTCCTATACAGAAACTTTAACAATAACAGAATATTAAGCAAAAAATAAAACAATATATAAACCTACAGAAATAACTTTTGTTTTAAATTTGTTAACCGGGATTGAGCAATTCCTACTGGACCTATTTCAGTCTTAGTCCAGGGGTAAACACAATAGATAAATGATATTGTTTGTACAGTGAATGACAAAACAGTATCTGGTATTGCTTCCCAAGTGCAAAATATGAAAAATGGACTTCTGTTTCAGCTGACAAAGTGAATGTAACATTTGGACTGTTTACATACATTACCATGTTTTAAATGCATTATATGGATCAGTCATAAAGATTTTTGCCTACTTTAAATAAAAGTTTTCCTATTAGTTGCTGCATTTAAAAAAAAAAAAAAACTTTTCCAGCATAGTAACCTTTTATAATAATCCATGCATCACTTTAGGAACTAAACAGACGGTTGTAAAACATACGGAAGCAGCAATAAATGATTGGTTGCAATTCTTCCTGCCTTAAACTTTAGTTAATAAAAACAATGAATAGAGATGCGTGCTGTTTGGCTATGGAACCAGAAAATGAGCATGGACATCTGTTAGATGTCCAGCATTATTCTTTGGCTGGGTCTTTAAATAGCCGCAACAAATATAAACACTGTAGACCATCACCATCACCACACAATCATGAGAAGACATAGTTTCTGTATGGTACAGATAACACATTTCTTGACAATTCTAACACATCTCTGTTCATACGCAAAGTCAAGTTCCAGTTCAGTGTATTAGCCTAATTTTGCAACCTTTCTAAATCTACTTATCAGTCTCTGAATCAAATTACTCTTTTGGCAGTTTGCAATACTGTATGGCTTTTAATTGTTATGCTCCAAAATCTGCAGTGTTATCAACCCTGGCATAAGATTTACAGTTTTCTGGATTTCATTCCTTCCTCTTCAAGCAGATTGGCAACGTGCTGCATTCATTACCTGAGTGGCCGTAGTCACGTCTGTAGCCATCTATGCACAAGGTTTCCTTATTGTATATGTTTTTTTTAATACTTTGTTTTTTGCAATTTCTTGATGAAACAAATTCTTTAAAAGTGGCCCACAATTTTGCACTCAGCTACTCATATATTCTGTCAAACTGATACACACCGCTCAGCAAAGTACATGTGTATTAGGATACTCGGTGCAACAGTAGATGTCCAAGTAAAGGGTAAAGGTCACTGCTGCAGTATAATTTCTTATCTATAAGAACTAGCACAGTAGTTCTCATTCTGGACTGACTGCCAGTGCTGTTAGGATTTCCACGCAGTAGGGTTGGACTCCTCTTCTACCAGAAGATACCAGCTGGTATACAGCTAAAAGAGACAGTGACATGTGTCACTTAAGAGTTCTTTTTACCAGCAAGACTGCCTTGCAATACAGGTACAAATAAATGGCCCTGTTCATGGTTTTTAATGTTTTTAGAGGTACAGAAGCCTGTCTCCCCTTATCTCCATATTTTCTGGAGTGGGGTGCCTGAGACACCATTGGCGTCTCTCAGAGGAGAGTCCACTGTTACACTGAGAGGAATGCTGACAATACTATTTGTACTGAATGTCTTCCCTCCTCTAGCCTGTAGAGGACAGAGTCTAAGAGACTCCTGGCGAAAGGATGGAAAAGATCTACATTACATCAGTGACCTCACTGTAACACAGAGTAGAGAACTGACCATGCTGTTTACACTGAATGTCTAGTCTCCTCCAGCCTGCAGCTCTCACAGGGCAAAGGATAATTGGCTACAGGGGTAAAGAGTCAAAAGGTCTACATTACAGCAGTGACCTACAGGTCTCCAATCTGCAAAATTATCTCAAAATTCCTGATGCACAGAACAATGGCCATCATTTTGTTCCAGAAGTCATGCCTTTTGGCCTTTAAGGAACTCCAAGTAACTTCCACTGTAAGATGGTCTACTGAGGGTCTTGGGTCTTTAGTTCCCAAGAGGTCCAATTACCTTTTATTAACCTCAGACACTTCACTGGAAACCCCACATAAAATGCACTCTCAGTCTTGGTAAAAAAGGATCCTGTTCCAAGAAGAGAATCCCAGTGACAGTTCCTCCTTGCTAAGGGCATCAAAGTCAAGGAGAGTAGAGATCTGCTTGATGAAAGCTAGTTTTCCTCATTCATTTCAATAGTTTACAGAGTCAGAAGAAGCAGAGTCACTCATTAGGTTTGTAGAGTAGCTGCCTTGATATGGAAGGCCGAGTCACTTGGATAATCCTGTACCAGGTAGCTATGTGTGTGTACTCCAGAGTAAACCTGTGCCAATTGAACATGGCAAAGGCTATGGCCAATGCACAAGGAAAAGTTAGTCTTCCAGTATTGGGTCTCATGTAAAAACATCAGATGGCTAATCTTGTTACTAAGGAGGTAAGCTGGGTAACATAACTATAAGTGGTATGCAAAATTCCAGATGTGTGGATGAATGCAAGTCCAGTACAAGTATAAATCCAACAAGAAAAAACAGGTCCATCAAATGATGACAGCAGACGAAAACTCACTTTAACATATTAATAAACATAAGTGTTTTCACACTCCAAGGCTCTTCATCCGACAAAAATACTATGGAAAAATCACATATTTGTATTAACTAAAAACAACAGGTGACCCAATCATCTAATGATACAAGCTCCATAATTTAAGGATAGGCCTTAAGGTCATTTAAGCCTGGATGGATCATAGCCTGTAATCTAATAATCCATTCAAACTAATATTCTGTGGCATTAAGCACATCTCCACTGCTTAAATTAGTATTCAAAACTTGTAGCAGAATAAAATAAAACTTAGCTTGTGAACCATCAATCATAACATGTTTCGAGAGAGCATTCATACATTTCTGTTTTTTATATCGCATAAATGCTTACTTATTCATTCTTTTCACATTAGATTAGTTTTACCTATGTAGAAATATCTATGCTTTTCCCAGCTAATTACATATACTAAATTTATACTGCTAAAATCAGCATAAACCTCTGTCTTATCATTTTTATTAATAACAGTATGTATCTAAGTGGAACTTGTCAAAATATTACTACACTAATTGCACTTACAACAAATTTGATTACTATTTACTTTAGGATTCTCACTCATTCTTGTTACTCAGCTGTCTTTTCAATGATTTTTTTATTTTTTAAAAGTAAACAATGGCACATCCACCACTATTCATTTAATAACTTCGTTAACTGTAATAATAGGCTAATTGCACTTATCTATCTCACATACTTGTTTAACATTTCTAGAATAGGTTAAGGGTACTCATAAATTTGATTACTTCAACAATCCTGGTTTACTGTTAACTCTATTACCTGTGGTAAAAAACAAAGTAGCTATAGTTGATCTTTGCAACAAAACATCTTAAGCATTTTTCTACTGCTTTTCTTTGATACCCTAAGACCAAAATCAGATTTCAACTGTTCAAAACCCTGTTTTAAATCATTATCAGCACTGGTAAGTCTAGATATTCTAATAAATTGATTGTTCATTATGTTATTAAATATAAATGAAGGCTGCACACTTGTTCTTTCAAGATACATACTGTCTTGTATCCCTTCTTATATAATTAATATTAATTTTTGCAGCAGAACTTTTCAGTAAGTTGAAATCTAAAAAGATGTGATCATGTATAAGAAGCGTGCTTGGAAAATTCTAAAAATGTTGTCCCACCTAACTAGTCAATAAACATATGTATGGGTTTTCCAACATGGCTGCATACTGATCAGCAGCATAATTTCAGCTCTCCCGTAGTGAAAAAAGAAACTGATAAATAATAGCCAGTAATTCTGCCGGTTTTAGTAAAATTCATTTACTGCCTAGTAAGTACACTGCCTGGATGCCAGAAAGAAGAAACTTAGAGAGCCTGAAAAAAATCAACTACAGAAGGTGAAGAGAAAACACTGACTGGGAAGGATACGGCAATTGTTCATCAAGAAAGTCATTCAAGCTCCAGTTTTGGTACAAGAGATACCTACAAGTAATTTAGAGGAAAAACACAGTAAATATTCTCAGAGTTGATTAGAATAAACGAATCCCTGAGGGACTATATGAACTCAAATAATAAACGGATGGAAAAATGGAAGAAGCCTTAAACAGTTATTCAGACAAACTGATAAAGCTGGAAAAATCAGAGGTCAAAATGAAGAAAAGGCTGTCTGAGTATGAGACTGCTCAAGAACAGCGGTTTCAAAAATGGTACAGTTAGAGAACAGAACATACATAGAAAACCTGAGATCTTCTGTTGTACCAGAGAAACTGGAAGGAACAGACTACACTAATTTTATGAAAGCACAAGTAAGTAACTGGACTGGTATTCCACAGAAGGATTTGTTAAAGGGCACATCATGTGTATGCTCCAAACCTGGCCATGAGAAAGCAGTCAAGGCCTGTATTAGTAAATATGCAATATTACCAGTAGAAAGAGTTGATCTTGACAAAATTGTGGCAGAAAGGCAAAATATTACAAATAGGAGACAGAGTATTTGTTAAAAATGATTATTCACTGTACACCAGGCAGGAGAGAATCAGATTTATCCCAGCAATCAGACAATGTCGAGAGGGAGGTACGAGACTCAAGTTGTTGTATCCAGCTGACGGCAGAATATTTTTTTCCTGGAGGATCAAAGTCATTTTTAGATAAAGAATAGGCTGAAGAGGAAATACAAACATTTGTTCAACAAAAAGTGAGCCATCAAAAAGAAAAGGACTTTGCTTTTCGCCAATGAAGCCTATTCTAATGTTCCAACGGAAAATGCTTGAGAGACAGAAAAAAGCAGAGAAGTCGACTAGAAGAATGAGGAGTACCCTTGGACTTGAACTGGAGTTGGAGATAAAGAGGGAGAAGACCAGCAGCACTGAAATTGATGAATAAATGTGAGACTATAAAGCATCAATCTCATTTGCAAAATATGGCTATACAAGAAAAAGTAGCTGAGAAAGATTGGACTTTTGTTGAGTTTGTTAAACCTGTTGGGGGACTGGACAGGCATATACTCCATTTCATGTGAAAACACACTAAAAGGAAAAAAAGAAAAAGAAAAAACTAAGTAAAATAATTTTTGTACTTAACACTATTTGTATAAAACATGTCATGATATAAATTGCATGTTACATAGTAAAAGCATTTTAGTGAGTGTTGCATGTCATAAAGATACTAAAGCAAGCAAGTCCTTTTTTCTTTTTTAGTTTAAAAAAAAAATGTAAGCATTACAATATAAAAAGAGAAGAAAGTCCGGACAAAAGCACATTTAATAGGCTATAATCTTGGGCTGTTAGGATGTGGGATATGCTGTAAAAGTTCACTGATTATAGGATCACATGAAGTTACTAGGCTATTGGCCTTGAGGCCCTTACAAGCCTAGCCAAGAATTTATCCAATGTTTCAACAAGTCAGCATCCTATGCCACTGTCCAGCAGGGACATAAGTGGAATCCCAGGGGTGTATTTTCTGTTCCCCATCCAGTTGCCCAGGTTGCACTTAAAAAGGTTTAATGAGGTACTCTGCTTTATGTGGAGAGGGAGTCTATTCCAGAAAAGGGGGAGTCTCTGGGACACAAATCTGTCCTGCCAATAAGTCCTATTGATGTCACAGACCAGGTTGAGGACTTGCATGTAGGTTACTTGAGTGGAACCTGACTTGCAGATATGCAGACGTCCCATCAGGTTGGAGTCCGAGATTGCTTTGTATGCCAGACAGAGGTCACCTCTGAGGAGTCTATTCGAGACTGAGTAGAGGGACAAGGCTTTTAGCCTATCTGTGCAGACTAGATGTTTGAGGCCCTGGATTCTCTGGGTGAGGAATCTCTGTGGTCTGTCCAGCTGCTGCATCTGCTTTGTGAGGTACATGCCGAAAGGGGCATTGTATTCAATAATCGATCTTATAAGGGAAGAATACAGGGATGTTATGGCCATCTTGTCCCTGGATGAGATACCCTTACTAATGAAGTAGGCCATGTAGAAAGTTTCCGTACAATGGAGACAATATGGTGGTCAAAATTCAGTTTGCTATCAACCTGGGTTCCCAAGTCCCTTACAACCAATTGCATGCTTACTGCCTTATTATCAATGTGATAATTGGTGGGAATGTCATTCTCCCCAAAAGGGATGATGATGCATTTTTTGGCATTCAGTTTGAGGACATGTTTCTGGCACCAATATATAATACTATAATATATGTACTAATATAATGTATGTACTAATATAATATATACGTACAGTTGAAATGTTTTCTTTTACTTTTGCATACGTGAATGTCTGGATTAATGCCACTGGCTTAATCTAATGACCAGTTTTTGTAAGCAAGTGGGTTTAAAAATAAGAGACCACAATGCAATGAACACCTTTCCTTTAGCAAATAAATGTTCAGTTTGAGTTCAGAAGTACATTCTGTTGCTTACGTTCCCAAGGAAACAAGCTAACCAACGTTGAAGGCAATAAATTGAGAGATCTAGACATTCAAGCATAAAAGGTAAAAGGGCAGGTAGCTCAGAAAAAATGACATCTGAAATTACTGGAAATGAATAAGAGATATCAGCTTTCCTGGTAACCAAATACTTTAAAGCAGATACTAAAACAGCGTATAATTTAGTTCCTTTTTTTTTTTTTTTTTTTTTTTAAGATTCCCAGTTCATGTTTTCTTAAGGTTAAAAGTCAATTTTTATGAAAGTATATAAGCTGTTTGTCACATCTGTGAGGGGAATAAAGATAAGACAAGAACAGATAACAAATAGTGTAAGTAGAAGTACAGGCTATAACATGCAATTTAGCATGAATTACCTTAATTTTAGGTTAGTTAATGCCTGTGGGCGCTGGTGTCAATTTGGGACAATTGTTCCTATCAGGAGGGTTGCACTTCATTATTTGAAGATATACCTAGTTGTGTGCATTTCTTTTAAGTTAATAGGTTCTGGGGGTGTTCTGGGTGGTGTTTTTCTTTTTTGTGAGGGTTTTCACTAAGATCAAAAAAAGTGTAGAGCCAGCATACAGTGTCCTGAAAAAAAGTTTTATTTTAAATATATATAAAACAGCAAAACAGACCGGTTTCGGCCAGAAAATGTCACAGCCTTCTTCAGTGTATAGCAAAACAGAAAAACAATGCTGTTTAAATATATGCTACTCATAGGTCATTGGTGGATATCTAAAATTGTTCATTGAGCCCAGGTAGAAACAATCCACCTAGTCTGATAATCCATTTCTTTTCTTTGGCATTTAAAATGGAATGCCAACCTGTCTTCCTGTAAATCCAAGCAATTTTCTAGCAGGAATTGTTCTTCAGTTTATGATCTTCATTTCTTTGCAAACTGCAGTAGTGATTGGTTGATATATTTGGCAACATGCAATTGTGGCTCTTTTTATGTGGGACAAACTTCCCGCCCATTAAGATTACGTATATCTGAACATATTAGCAATGTCAAGAATAAAAGAGCTCATAATGCACTTTATAAACATCATATGACACACACTACTGCTAAATTTTCTTTTATGGTTATTGACAGTATACAAGGGAATTGTTCCAATAAGACAGGTTGGCATTCCATTTTAAATGCCAAAGAAAAGAAATGGATTATCAGACTAGGTGGATTGTTTCCACCTGGGCTCAATGAACAATTTTAGATATCCACCAATGACCTACGAGTAATATTTAAACAGCATTGTTTTTCTGTTTTGCTTTACACTGAAGAAGGCTGTGATATTGTCCGGCCGAAACCGGTCTGTTTTGCTGTTTTATATATATTTAAAATAAAACTTTTTTTTAGGTCACTGTATGCTGGCTCTACACTTTTTTTGATCTTATTCATTGGTTTTTTGAGCCGTGCATTCGCTTTCGTGCAGGGGGTCTTTTTGTGGGTTTTCACTAAAACAAAATTCTTGTAAAATGTGACACAGGTTCAAATGGACATGACAAGAAACAACTCTATAAAGGATCAACCCGCCAAACATTAGTGTAGTGGGTGCATGTAAAACAAAGCTGGAAATAGACATTTTAAAAACTGTTACATATAATAGGTGGGAATAATAACTTCTTATTATAATGGCTACATTACAAACCATATTTTGGAATGTCAGTGGCCTCATAGGTATAGACTAAAAGATATGAGGATTTAATTATATTAAGAAATGTAAACTGCAAATAGCAATGCTACAGGAGAAACCTTTGGAAATAAGTGAGCATGTGAATTTGATAAAGAAAGGATTTTGGACGAATATTCAGCAAAATATCAATAAGGAAAATAGGAGTACTTATACAAATTGCTAGATGAGCTCCCATAGTGAAAGAAGAGGAAAAATATAGTAATGGTAGATATGTGGTAGTAAGGGGTTACTGGCAAAGGAGGAGTATAATGCTGCCATGCATTTAAATTCCACCTAAAACTGCTACTATGGAGCTTAACAAAACTATGGGAATGTGGGGACTAGAACTTAATTTTGCAATAGTGAAGATGCATCTGGGGGACCTAGAAGGGAAGGGTGGGAGTTTGGCTTACTGGTTTTATAAACACAAGGTGCAGGGTTTGATTCTCACTTGGGGTAATTAGCTAGACTTAAAATAGCCCACAAGGGTAGTGTTAGTCTTGTATGAACCTAATCTAATCTAATCTAACAAAAAAGGGTAGATTTCTGAAGAAAATTATGAAAATATTTGGTATGGAAGGCATGGATTAAGTAAGTAGGAACCAGAGGGAATTTATATACTATTCCAAAAGGAACAATAAATGGGCTACACTAGACAGAAATTATATTTTACAGGAAGTGAAAGCTTCGACACACATCCAATAACATTCAGATAATGCACCAAAACAACTAAGATAAAAAAAGCAGGGTAATTGAGTTAACATAAGATACTGGCACTTCCCCATCTACCTGTTAAAGCAGAGGAATGTCCCTTACGGACAAAAGTAGCTTATAAGAGCCTGGCTCTCAATGTCCTATTCAGATACAGTACATCATTATTCTTTTGGAAAAACGTGGATAGTCTTAGAAAGGCCCCCTGGGTTGTTAGCCTAGTAATAATCTATAAACAATTAACAGTTAAGATAGGAGATGAGATAAAAACGATGACATAATAAATTTGCAGGAAAGTCTGCAGGAAAAGATGGCATTCCTGTGGAAGTTTGGAAGCTAGGAGGGAAGAAAGTGATAAACATCTGGAAATATTTTAACAGGATTTTGAAAGGACAGGAAGCAAGAACAATCCTGGAAGAAAACTGTGGAGGCTATAATACCTAAAGAAGGTAAGGATCCATCAGACCTAGTTTTATATAGGCCCATTTCAATTTTAAATAATGATTATAAAGTGTTTATGTCCATAATAGCTAAAAGAATGACAAAGGTGTTGCCAAAATTGATAGATATGGATCAATGTGGTTTTGTGGAAGGGAGGAAAACATTTTACAACATTAATAGAACATTGATGATCCATATGAAAGCAGAATATAAGAAAATACTGCTGTTGATGGTGGGTCTTGATGCAGAAAAAAAAAAACATTCAGCAGAGTAAGCTAGGATTTTATGAGTAAGCCAATGGAAGCATTTATATTCCCTGCTATCATTATAAGGTTCATTAGGAGGATATACGAGGGATTGGAGGAACAATTTAAGTAGGAGACTTCCTCTCTAAGGTGTCTTTAAAGAAAGGAACCAGACAGGGGTGTCCTCTTTCCCCTTTGTTATTTGTGTTATATTTAGAACTGTTGGCAAATAAAATAAGGTAATCATGAAATTCAAAGATATAAATGGTAAGGTAATCAAGAAATGTTGGTTTTATTTGCAGATGATATTATTTTGACCCTGATAAAATCAGAAAAGGACATCTCAGTGTTGTACAACACTCTGAGGCAGTTTTAAGTCTTTTCAGGATACAACATTTAATGAAGACAAAACAAAGGCTATAGCTGTAAACTACGTACTGACACATGACTTCCTTCAACAATATCCATATTTATGGGGACATGATTAAATGAAGTATTTAAGAATATATAAAAAGGATTCTGTTATGGCAGCTAAGCATATGTGGGGAAATAAAACTTTAAAAAGTTGCTCAGAGGATGTGTAATTCCAGAGTTTCCTTCTGCCTTTTCTTTTTTTGGAGGTTCTTTTTTTATGACAGTTTTCTTCTAGTTAGGGGAATTTATCATAAAATACAGAAGAGTAAGACTAGTTAGTGACTGCATCCCATTCCAGTGTGCACATCTCCCTCACAGAGATAAAAAGGAGGGAAATGGCATACCTAAAGGTATGGATGCAAAATTAACTATGCATACAATGGTCATAAAGACGGTCATAAAAAGAATAACATTCAAGCACATAAAAATATGGCTCCTTCGATAAGCTTCTGGCAAACGTATCCTTCTGATATGGATCTGATTATACAACTGTCTGTTTTCTCAAATGGATGGCAGCACATTGGGATAGTTTATTATTTATTTATTTACATTTGTTGACCAGGAAAATCCGACTGGACACCGGTCCTTTTTCAGTGGAGGCCCGGGGAGAAAAGCTCCACAATAAAAACAATTAATTACAAGTTACAAGAAGTATAGGTAGGTTTTGTTTAACAATAGTAGTAAACAGTTACAGTTCAAAATTAAATTATTTAGTTAAATGGTACAACACTTACATCATTGATGCCATAAAGACTAACAAGCATTTTAATAGCTGAGGTAGCAGCTATTACCCTTGAAAAACAGTGGTTAAGATTACAGCTGAGATATAGGTTTACAAGCAATGTATTTGGCTGCAATCCGAGGTAGTTAGAGGAGTGGAAGAAAGGGATTAGAGAGGTTGGGGTAGAGATGTTAGAGAGGTTTGTAACAGGGGCATGTCCAGTGCTCTTTTAGATGAGATTTTAGAGCAGCTTTGAAGTTAGTGTGTGATGACACAGACGTTAGTGTGAGGTACGGTATTCCATAACTTTGCTAAGGAGTAGGAGAAGAGAGCTTCTGCAGCAGAGTTCCTGGTTTTAGCTACCTGCAATTGATTTTTGTTGCTGGAGCATAGTGGTCTGGTGGTATGATAGGGTTGGAGTAGATTTTGGAAGGAGGGGACTTTTAGAAGATGATTTAGTAGTTTGTGGGTGAGTGAGAGTTGGTACAATTGAAGGAGGTGAGGGAGTTCTAGCCAGCCTAGTTCAGTAAGTGAGATACAGTGGTGGCTACGGTAGTTTGCGCCAGTGGCAAACCTTGCTATTTTGTTGTAGCAAGCTTCAAGTTTACCTAACTCACTTTGCCTTAGGTTGGTAAATATTGGAGAGGCGTAGAGTAGAGTGGAGATAAGGTGGCTATTTGCAACTGAAATCTTGGCTGTTTTGGAGAGGAATTGCTTATTTCTGTATAAAGCTCCTAGTTTTCTGTGAACTTTTTTATGGTTAATGAGATGAGGATGTCAAACTTGAGGTCATTGTCACTTTCAACTCCAAGTAGTTTGATGTGGTCTGTTGGGGGGATAATGGTGTTCTCATTGGCTTTAATATTAAATTGGTGGGTGTTTAGATTGTGTTTGGTGGGTTGGAAGATGAGGAGTTATGTTTTGTTTGGGTTAAGTATTAATTGTGCATCTGAAAGCCAAGTTTCAACTGAGGAAAAGGCTTCCTGTGTGGTCTTTTGAAGTTTAGGTAGGGAGTGGGCTGAGCAGATGATGGTGGAATCATCTGCGTACTGTATGAGAGTGGCTTGTTTGGTAGCAGAGGCTAGATTATTAGTGAATATGGAGAAGAGTAAGGGTCCAAGGATGGATCCTTGGGGAACACCTATTGAGACAGGGAGTTGGGGGGATATATCATTATGCCAAACAACAGATTGATGGTGGTCAGTCAGGTAGCTCTGGAAGCAGTTAATGATAGATTGAGAGAAGTATGGAGTATTGAGGACAGTGATGGGTTATGAGAGACTATGTCAAAGGCTTTAGATAGGTCTAGGAAAGTTGCAGAGCTGAAATAACCATTGTTTTTATGTTGAAGGATTGTATTAGTGAAAGCAAGTAAGGCAGTGGTTGCGCTGTGGTATGATCGGAAACCATGCTGTGTGTTAGATAGGAGGCTGTTAGCAAGGAGGTAGCCTAGAACCTGAGAGTGAATGCATCTCTCAAGTATTTTTGATAGAGGAGACAGAATTGCTATGGGCCAGTAGTTGGTGAATTCTGTGGAAGGCCCACCTTTGTGGAGGGGTTAATGTGGGATATTTTCCATTGTCAAGGGACATAGCTTTCAGATAAAGATCGGTTAATCAGGATTGCAACTGGGTAGGCTAGGGCTTCAGCTGCAGTTTTAAGGTACTCAGCTGGGAGGTTGTCAGCTGCAAGTTTTGTGGGCTTTAGTTTCGATAAGAGTTTTTTTATGTTGGAGGTAGGGATAGGAGAGAAAGTGAATGCAGTGGGCAGGTTACTAGGTGTAGTTGGAGGGGGTAGGGGAGAGGGGTTGTGTTGTTATGCTAGTGATAGAATGGTTTGTGTGAAGTGAGTGTTGAAAGAGGTGGAAATGTTTTCAGAGGAGTTTGTTTTGTTTGGTGGAGGGGTTCCTACTTTTCCTGGGTGGAGGATGGAGTTGACGGTTGACCATAATTGTTTAGGGTTGTTTTGGGTGAAGTTCAGGGCAGACTGGTAATATAGGATTTTGTCCTTTTTTTTAAAAAAAATTTTGGCTTTGTTATGTAATTCACAGAATTTCTGTCTATCAGAAGAGTTTTTATTTTATAGAGTTTTTCAGTTTATAGTTTATTTATTATTTATTTTGTATTTGTTTACTGGGAAAGTCCGACTTGTAACGAGCAAATTTTCAGTGGAGGCCCAGGGAGAACTGCTCCAGATGCATGTCTTTGTAATGTGGAAGGAAACTGGAGGACCTGGAGGAAACTCACACAAGGGGTACCCCAGCCCGAGAATCGAACCAGGGAACCTTTTGCTATGAGGCAACAACGCAAACCACTGTACCACTGTGCCATCCTAATATATATTTAGAAGGAACTAACTGAAAGATCAGAGAATGGTACTGGTTAGTGTCCAGGAGAGAAAAGGAAAATCAAAGAGATCACTTTAACGGAGAGAATGCAATATACAGCTGAAATGGAAAGTAGAACAGGAAACAGCAACAGCTTACATATACCAATCTTCTCTACAGACCCACTGACGGCAGCCCTGGTTCCTGTACTTCTAACACCAGGAACAGGTTTCAGGAGGGAGTAGATTGATGGGACTGAAGTTCTGAAGTTAACCAAATAGTGTTACAGACCACAGAAGTACTTACACAATGCTTAGCCACTCATATTATTTGCATGTACTACAACATCGGTGTTGAACCTAAATTAGCCTAATTCAGCTTACAGCAAGATAAAACAGAATCAATGTTTCATTTCCTACAGGATTTAAAGACTTTTACCGACCTACAGGAAGCCCTGTTGATCAACCCAGGTCAGAAATAACAAGAACCTCAAAAGCAGGGGGTCGCTGGAGAACTACGAAATGACTCAAGTAAGATTGTAATCTCTAAGGTCATTGTCCAGTCAAGACTTAAAGCTTTGAAGGACTCAGTTAAACAGAAGGCATTGTTTGGACAAGAATAGTATAATGCCGTTAGTCATCTAAAATTATAGAAAAGCCAGACAGATGACTACAGATTATGTTGGAAACTGAATATGATACATTGTAGAACATTATATTTCATCATTTTGTAATGGAAATGTTACTAATGTTAGCTAAAGTTGGCTGCCTCAATGTATAATACCATGTTTTGCTTATGCAACCTTGGATCAGTACAGGATATACATGACTCTACTGATTTCTATGCAAGCAGTCCTAGTTAATGGCCAATAAGTTGTAGGGAATGATATGTAAGGCAGTATTACTGGCAGACTGCCTAGAACCTCTTCTAAAGAGCATCACATTATTAGAACAAAGGACTACATATGGAGTATACAGAAAATGTTATGGTATATGCTACAGTTATACTATGACTAGTGTGTGTGTGTGTGTGTGTGTGTGTGTGTGTGTGTGTGTGTGTGTTACTGTATCTGTTCAAAAATAACATATTAGTCACAGTATAATGACATCAGTGTCATACAGAATATACATTTTTAATTTGACTGGTAAATTAATGCATCCCTTGCTAGGCGGAGCCTGAACAGGCCCAGCAAAATCACTGCTCTATCCAAGTCAACAAAATGAAATAAAGTAAATAAAATAAACATCTGTAACTCTGGGTAAGAGTTAAATACAAGTTTATAAATATCATCTTACAGCTATTTTTTAAGTTGGTCTGCAGGATCAGCTCAAGGGTTGCCATTTCTACACTCAGTTGATCCATTTGACCCACCTGTCTCACTCATTTCAGCAAGTGGACACACAGCACAAGCTAGGTGAGAATCCATCCCCGCCCACACACTACTCAAACTCTGGTCACTTCGGCTATGGTCAGGCCTTCATCCCTGTATACCACCAGTGCATACTTCTTCAACTCTTCTTAGGTTTTAGCATCTGAATCCCTTACTATACCTCCTAACCAAATTCCCAAATGCTTTATATACGGCACCTCCTGCAAGTAAGCAAACTGTCTCAACAAAACAGATACAGGATTGTAATTTATGAAGATTGTGCTTGTCTTTATATTTTTGACAGTTTATTCTTCACCAAAATCACAACTTCATCTAAACATACAAGAGGATAGTGTACAATTCTTTTCAGAATCAGTCGTGTAACTCAGTATATCACCCACAAGCCATATTTTCACCTCCTTGTCCCCCATCAGACATTTATGTAAACCAAATTGTCTAATCCTTGCTGGCAGGGGCCAGATCCAAGTAGGGGGGGGGGGAATGGGTCAAGAGAATGTGGGTGCATCCACCCAAGACAGTAAAGTTAGCCCCTGTGAAGACTGAGGAGGCATAGGTGGCCAATGAGGTGATGAGAGTACTCATATCACCACTGTTGATGGGGATTAGTTTGATAAATGAAAAATGCTCTCATTACCAGGAAGCTGGAGAGAGCACAAAACAACTCCATGGCTGCCTACATCATGGCCTTTTACATGTTTGATGAAAAGCATGGAAGAGAATAAATATAATAGTTAAAGAAAAGAAAAATGGAAAAATATAGGTCAGAGTCATATCAGACAGATGATGCTCTACATTTTTATGTTCCCCCTTTGTTGCTGTATGTTTTTCAGTCTTTTCAGGCAAATATCCCTTTTAATTTTTCTGACGACTGTTAAGACTCTATGACAACATTCTTTACAGGAGAAGGAGATAAAACGTGGGTTTCATGGGATATTTATCCCCGATTCCTATCTATATCACGATGCAGTACAACTTTGTTTCATTTAACGATGAAGTTCTGTAATTCTAAATGGAAGATGACATCATTCATTGGCTTTAATGTTGACCAATTTGATATTGTCTTATTTTAGCAAGAGATAGGAAATCTTTATTTTAAGAAGTAGGTAATTGGTACTTTCAGGACTGTGATAATGAGACCACAGTTGCAAAAGTACTTAATCTAATACTACCTACTGGCTGTAGTAGTACAGGCATAGCAAAAGTTCAACTGAAGAGAGTGGGGCAGACAAACAAGTGCTTTTCTGGGAATTGTATTTTTCTGGTAAATGGCCAACGTGGATCAAGTGCAGACACGGCCAAAATAACTCACTGCAGTTAAAATATGAAGGATTAGTAGTTAAAGACAGATAAAGTGGAATTACAGACTTGCTTAACTGATGATGGAAGAAAGGAGAGGTAACACAATTATGAGAATTTTGGTTAATCAATCCCACCCCAGAAGCCCCACCATCATACATGTAAGACCTTAAGAGATTTTAATTCTCAGGTCCTGCAAAAACTTTAAAACAGACTGTAAAGCAATGTTAAACATGGGGTAATCAATGCCATTGAGTGACGTATTTGCCATTTGCCACAGTATTCAACAAACTCTAGGAGATTTACAATATTTATCTGGAACTTTTTTCACAAATACTTCTGCACCTTGTAAAGAGTATAAAGGGTATACAAACACTATGTATGCTGGGGTGTATCTTGTGCAGCCTGGATACCTGGAAGTTTATTTTTTTGGTCTTGTCTAATGTTGATCAGGTTCAAGATTGAACCAACTCAACTGAAGAAATAAGGAAATAATTGCAGTACCCTTTTTTTTTTGGTGGGGGAATGTAGTATTCAGATACATTGCATAAGGAAGGGCATTGCAAATTTAAAATGTAAGTCTTACTAATGATGACAGCTAAGACTGCATTACAAGAAAATGGGAGATTATCTAAGTTCCAACTGTAGAGGATGTAATAAAAACTATGGTTAAATTAAATACAAAAGAAACTGGTTTAGCTAAAAGTTATGGAATAAATTTGTAGCACAACGGTTACTGTGGCATATGTATAATGACAGTTACATATGGTGTTTTTATATACAATCTGTACAGTTACATATGGTGTTTTTATACACAATCTGTATGTTAACCAATAGGTTGTCCTCTGCTTCCTCAAAGAAGATTTGTAGACATGTTACATTACTGTGAACAGATGCATATTCTTTCATTTTACATTTGTTCGTATTATGTCTAATTGTTTTCTGGAAGACAAAAATATAATTCTGCACATCAAGTTGATATGTAGCATATGTGGCATACAGTTTATGATTTGCTTGTACTGGCTGCTCAATGAGTTTTTTATAAAGATTCATTAATAAAGGAAAAGGTAATAAAATATGAGATACAATACTGAGGTGACAACAAACGCAAAGCTGTGAAATTTCCCTGTTAAGCAAATGGTACGATTATACTGTCATGATTAATGTTTATTATACTGAATGTGGATAAAGATTTTAGAAGATAAAGATGTCAAGCTATAAAACAAGAGAAAAATCTAAGTATAATTTTTATTTATATATTCAAAGTTGCCGTTTCCTTTTGAACAACAGGAAGTGACATATTTAGTACTTTTTTTAAAAACCCATACCTCATATTAGAAACTTGGTTACTAAAAATGTATAAGCCTACATGGTTCATACTACAATTAATTACACATATTATAAACATTGCATTATTTTTAAATCATTCTTTATAAAATCATATCTATATCTACACAAACATGAATTAAGTGAACAATTTACTACACCTATCACACTAGCAATAAATTATGAGACTCAATGATTAATAAAATTATTAAAATTACTACTATACACATGAAATAAATATAAATATAAATATGCGTACAATGAATTATTCATAATGCTTTTACTGATAATTCATGTGGTAACCTATTTATTAATTTTTTATTTTTACTTATTTCTTACTTTCTTACTATTTTTACTTTTATACTTATATCTAGCCAATGCCTTGATATTGGGTTCATATTATGTAATCGAACTTTTACAATTTCGAATGCCATATGGTCGAAACCATATGTTCGAACTTGCAAAAGTTTGAATACATAAAAAAATAAATAAATAAAATAATAAAAACCGTAGCTGACGGTGGTAAGCAGGGGGCCAAGCCCTTTCCGCACTGTAGTGCAATCTCGGAGTTGGTATATTTAAAGATCGGGGGTGTGGGTGGTGCAGCCCCTCACATGAGGGGTGCAGGGGAGCTTGCCACCCTGCTTACAACAGTTCTGGTTTTAGGGTTTTTCTTTTTTTTAATGTTAGATGTTCGAATTTTTGAAACTTCGAACATATGGGTTCAACCTTATTACGTTTGAAGTTTCAACAATTCAATTATGTAATAGGAACCCTTATTATTGTACTATTAATAGTATACTTAGGTTAAAGGCATTGGCTAGATAGTTAAGTATAAAAGTAATTAATTGTATGCATATTTGCATTTATTTACTTCATAAGTAGTAGCTGTAACTTTATTAATCATTAAGTCATAAAAATTTATTGCTAGTGTGATAGGTGTAGTAAATTGTTCACTTAATTCATATTTGTGTAGATATATATATATATGATTTTATAAAGAATGATTTCAAAATAATGTAACGTTTATAATATATGTAATTAATTGTAGTATGAATCATGTAGGCTTAGGTGATTAGACACTGTAATGATGGTTATACATTTTTAGTAACCAAGTTTCTAATATGAGGTATGTGTTTTTAAGAAAATTACTGAATGTGTCACTTCCTGTTGTTCAAAAGGAAATGGCGGCAACTTTGAATATATAAGTGATAGTTTTTAACTGGTGTTTTATTTCTGATGAAGTTTGCTATTTGAGACAAATGAAAAGCACTTGACAGTAAATGAAGTCGTTTTACAACCATTACCACTATTACTTGTTTTATAGTTAAACAGTTTGTACATTTTATATAATTTTTAATTATTTACCAGGAAAGTAAGACTGGATAATTTTATCTGTTTCCAGCAGAGGGCCAGGAGAAAATTCCCATAAATGTAAGAACAGATCAGACATAAGCTTTTAATGTTTTTTTTTGTTAATGTTACAGATGTTGTTCAGATGGTATTTGGAAGTAAATTGTGACTGGAAGAAATCAACACGTATAAACATATCAGATTACATGCAAAAACGTATTCAATAGGTCAAATCCAGGGAAACGTGTTTAAAAAGAAATGAAAATGATGATACTTTGTTGGGCGGTAACACTGAGCAATGTGGGTAATGTCATATAAAGGAGCATTCCAGGTTACTTAGAAATATTTTTTTAGGACAGTTTCAAAGGGTGTACACAAAATGGTGGGCATGCAACTCAACTGTTCAGATTTTTCCAGACTGTCCAGATTTTTTCCATATATTTTTGATCAGTTTCTCTTGTCAGAAAAAATGTAAATTTCAAATCACTGAAGATTGAACTCACTAAATAATGACATACATTTGAGTTTTACACTTGTTTCACACTTCATATCCTGCAGAAAATGCATCTTAACACAAATCCAAGTATGCTAGCAACTTTCTAAATTTATGAAAGTAATATTTAAAATATGTTCCTATTTTGGGCCTTTGTACCCCCATTATTTTAGGCGTTGTCCAGATTTATTGCAGCAAAAGGTTGACAGGTATGATGGTGGTGCTTCTGGAATGGGATAAGGAGTTATGTCATTTCAATTTGTGATACCATCAGGCCTAGAAATATCATCAACAAAGGCCATCAATCAAAAGTAAGCCTACTGACAATCAATATGCATACATAACTATGTGGTACACAGCAAGAACAGCAGACATTGTAGATGTTGATGACATCATTCCATTGTATAGCTACACTGGTAAAGCTGCCTCCGGAATACTTTTTGTAGTTCTGTAGACGAAAAAGCCAAAATAATAGATGACTACAAAAGTGAAAATGTTTACTCATTTGTTTTTCTGCATTTGTTTTATTCTACTGGGGAGATATAGCCTATCCCAGCAAGCACTGGGCATAAGGCAGACAAGCATTCCTAGACAGGATGCCATTTTATTGCAGGAAGTACACCTTACTCAAACTTTCAAATGTGAGAAGAAATCCGAGACCCAAGCAAAAAAGTAACCTGGACATAGGAAGGGCATGCAAACTCCACACAGAAGGCTGTCTAGCCGAGAAATGAATCAGCAAACCATGTGATGCAATGCAGCACTGCTGACTTATCAAAAAAGGATATGGTTAACTTCACAGATTTGTCAAAATGGGATATGTTTAGAACCTCACTGTGAGCAACAGATCAAACCTAGTTTTTTCTTATTTTTTTATGTGGACAGCTTTGCTCTCCACTCTCTCCATGTAAGCTCTGCCTCCTGTATGCTATAACTAATATAATTAACCTCAAGGTTGTCAAAAATTAGATTAAGTTATTTATTCCAGATCGAGTTACCTGTTCAGCCTGCTAGGTCCCAAACAACCAGGCTTCAATTTACCATATGTTTAAAGGTAAGTACTAGGCTAGGTGCTCTTGTGGGCATTTTAAGCCTAGACAATTTTCCATTCAAAGGCAAGAATCAAATCCTGTACTTTGTGTCTGAGGTAAACACTTTAACCAT
>NC_056726.1:1221822902-1221985402 GCF_019279795.1 Protopterus annectens
TTCACCCAGAATACCACAGTATAAGGATAAAATGATTGACTTCAAAATTGGCTAAGTTTCTGGTGTCATTCAAAGGGGATCCAGTATCTGTCTGCCTGGGACGACATGATCGACAAACACAATGCTTTGTCAGAGATAGTTTGCACCTGTCGCCCCCTGGGATTCAGGTTACTGGCTAAGGCTCTTGCCACCCTATAGTGCCTTTTTTAGGCAAGGCTCAAAGAACAAAACCACCACCGTAACAGATATAAGCATGCAAAATCTGAAGGTAATGCTACTCAATGCTAGAAGTCTAAATCTCAAAATGCACTCTCTCGAGGCACTCCTAAAAATGGAGAACATTGATATCTGTGCAGTAACGGAGACCTGGTTCAAGGCTCCGGAGAGCACCCCTGCAATACCAGGCTACAACTCTTACCACATTTTTCAGCCACCAAACCTGGACCGAAGCACTAAAGGTGAAAGAGTGTCCATATTCACCAAGGATATTCACACCTCCAGGCTAGTTGCCCAACACAATGCATCTGAAATTCTACAGGTGCAACTAACACTAGGTAAGACTGCAATCCAAATTGTAGCTTGCTACAGATCCCCCACCATACCCCAAGTTTCTCACTACACCTTTCCAAACATACTGGAAAATATTAAGATACAACCAAACACCCTAATACGGGGTGATTTCAACTACCCTGCCATTAACTGGGAAAACTACTCGGGTACCAACACCTTTGCCCAACGGTTTTTGAAATGCATAAATTCCAATGCCCTGGATCAACTGATCCATAGTCCAACCAGGGGCTCAAATATCCTAGACCTGGTCATTACCAACATGGGAGACTGATGCGCCACACCAGTGGTCAGGACTGACCATAAGCTAATCACCCTTGATGTCCACATCCCACCCCCACCCCCCAGTAGTGAAAGCCAACTTCATGCTACTCAAGTCAGAAGTGACAAACTTCATGACCCACATGCAGACAGGAATTGAAAGTTCGACTGATGAATCCTACACTGAGGCACTATACGAGCACTTCCACTCATGCATGAATCATGCCATTCCAAACAGAACCAAGACGGTCTCTCTCCAAAAAAAGGAACCCAATCTGGTGGCCCCCTGCTATAAACAAACTATACAACAGAAGGAAGAAACAGTTGCAGAAAAGAGGAAAATACCAGGATGCAAAAACTCCCTTACCAGCCTCAGTAAGAAGTGGAGATCCCTCATAAAATCCTCCAAAGCTAGTTATGAAAATAAAATTGCCAAAGATTCCAAGGACAACCACAAGGCATTCTATAGTTATGTCAAGAATCTAAATTGCAATGCTCAAATCTGCTCTGAGCTACAACAGAATGGCATTAAATATACTGATCCCAAGGATATTGCCAATATCCTGGCAGATCGATTCAGTGCCAACTTCACCCCCCCCCCTCTCACCCCCTAAAGGGCCCATCTCAATAATAAAAGATTGCCAAATTGCGGTAATCACGGCCACACAGGTAAAAAACGCACTCTCCAAAGCTAAGAATACAGCATCCATGGGACCACATGACATCCCGCGCTGTGTACTACATGAACTACAAAATGAACTGGCACCTCACTTAAGTGTCATGTTTAATCACAGCCTCACCTCAGGCTTCATGCCCAATGAGTGGTGTACAGCTACATTATCCTACTCCACAAGGGGGGATCCACCTTGGATTCCGGGAACTACCATCCCATCAGTCTGACGAGCCTGATCTGCAAAGCCATGAATCCCATTATCATGGAACTTATAAACAAAGACATTGGCAACCTTCAAACATGGGACCCCACCCAGTTTGGTTTCATAAAGGGCCAATCCTGTCTCCTCAACCTGACCGACTTCTTTGAATCAGTCTCCAGAGTCGTGGATGAGGGTAAGGTGGTCCACACAGCCTATCCGGATCTCGCCAAGGCCTTCAACACCACTCCTCACTCTGGAATCATAGATAAACATACTAAGCTGGGCATTAATCCCTATGTCACTCGATGGGTTGTCAACTGGCTTACTGACAGAACCCACAGTGTAAAAGTAGCCGACTCAAAATCCAGCTCCAGACAAGTGACAAGCGGAGTACCTCAGGGTTCAGTCCTGGGACAGCTCTTGTTTGGCATCTACTTCTCTGAAGTACAGGCCAGCACTAAGGGACTCTGGCTAACAAAGTTCACAGATGACTGCAAACTGGGAGCCATTATTGAATCTCCAAATGATGTGGGTATTCTACAACAGGGCCTTACAGAAACAGATACTTGGTGCCAGAGCCATGGGCTCAAGCTCAATGCCAAGAAATGTATAGTTATCCCCTTTGGGAAAAAAACATGCACCCATGAATTACCACATAAGTGGCAGTACACTAAACACTGAAAGTGTGATAAGGGACTTAGGGACACAGGTGGACAGTGGTCTCACCTTTGATAACCACATAACCACAACAGTCAGGAAATCCTTCTATGTGGCACACCTCATCACTAAGGGCTTTTCATCCAGAAAAAAGGAGGAGGTCATTGTCCCCACTGTGCTCATCCCTCATTAGACCAGTTATAGAGTACAGTGCCACATTTGGTATGTACCTCTCAAGACATCTGCAACAACTGGAAAGGCCACAGAAATACCTCATTAAAAGAATCACAGGCCTAAAGCAGATGCCCTATGCTGACCGTCTAAAAAAAACTCCAGCTATACACTGTCGCATATCGCCTACTCAGAGGCAATCTCTGCTTAACATACAAGGCCACATCAAACCCAGTGCTGTTGGACATGCTACACTTACAGAAATCCCAATCCTTCAGACCCACACGCTCCAGGGATCTAAACCTGATCACAATGAACAAAACATGCTGGAGGCATAGGTTCCTGACCCAGAAACTCCCCATACTCTGGCATAGACTGTCCATACATGTCAAGCTGAGCGCCTCTTTGGCCCTCTTCAGAAGGAACCTTGACGATTGGATGGGAGATACGAAATTCACCCCGGGGATCACGTCAGTCGCCCTGCTAGACAGGGGACCAGGGAAGTAAATATTCTGGGAAGAAATAGCCAGGGAATTGTTATGGCTAGGCTTGTATAGGCCCTAGGGCCAATAGCCTAGTACCAACCTATAAACACAAGTGACCCACTTCAGAGACATCCTTGGATTACAGACAAC
The DNA here is from genome assembly GCF_019279795.1 of Protopterus annectens. Taxonomy (NCBI): domain Eukaryota; kingdom Metazoa; phylum Chordata; order Ceratodontiformes; family Protopteridae; genus Protopterus; species Protopterus annectens. The sequence continues at coordinate 1,221,826,069 of NC_056726.1, forward strand.
CAGTAAAAAAAATCAAAAGCCTATAAAAATATGCACTAAGTAAGCGCAAAGTAATGTAGAATAACTAGAATTACTTATTCGTACTTGTTGTCTTTTTTTTTTTTTTATTCATTCCAGGAGTATAAACCCATGAAACATTACATTATTATTATATTACCATGATAACAGTACAGGTCACACACCAGAACAGTAACCAACAAAATACTTGCAATACAATAACAGAGTAGCATATAACATAAAAAACGTCTGGAATAGGTGTGCAGAAACAGTCAAGCATGTACAGTAGTCCTTTATAAGTATTCATGTCAGACAGACAACAGATTCAGTGTCATATATTTTAAGCTTCAGGAAAGTGCCTTCTGTGTCCAGAAGACTTCCAGTTTTGTAACTGGGCTGTATACATGGCAGACTGAAGAGAAAGGAAAAGAATGCCAAAATTGTAATATTCTGGGGTAGAAAGAAAGGGAAAAAAAATCACCAATATTACAGCATTCTAGTGGTTGGTGAAGGAAGGTTAGGGATGCTGGGAGAATAAAGTTTTAAAGGTTAATAAGTTACTTTGTTTACTAGAGTGACAAACTTCAATGGTAAAACAGAATTTAGAATATGCTGTAGTGCCTGCTCAAAAATACAGATCAGACACACGCACTGATTTAACGCATTTATTCATTGACTTACGGTATAAAGTCCCACAGCTGTAGAAGTTGAGAATGTCATTATTTATATTATGCCTATTTCCAGAGCTTTCAAACACAGACATTGTACCTCCCTGGATTATATGAAGAGAGACATGATGGAGCTCTCAATAACTGGCTTAGCTTCAGGTGTCATTCAAAGGGGGTACAATATATAGCAGTCTGGGAGGAGTTATGCAGGCAGTTGACACTTCTCCCCCCAAAGCTTTTGTACAGAATCTGGATAACATTAACATACTGCTGCTCAACCCTAGCAGCCTTAGCAAAGTATACTGCACTTCCTTCAAGCCCTTCTTATTCCAGAAAACATTTATAAACGTATCACAGAGACCTCATCCAAGAACAACAGTGGAACTCCATCGGTGTAGGTTTTCAATGTCTATGACACTTTCAGGTCCACCGCATTACACAAAGATACTAAAGATGATAGCATCTCCACATTCTTAAAAAACTTTCACCTCCATACTCAGACTAGATAATCAACTGGAACTCCTCCACGTCCAACTTACTATTAGCAAAACTCCCTATCGAACCCTACCTAACTAGTACGGAGTCCCTAAGTATTAAGCCAAACACCATTCTTCTAGGAGACTTCAGCTATCTCTCCTTAAACTGGGATACTTATACATCCTCAAACACGTATGCCCAGAAATTCCTGGACATCAACAATGTAAACTCTCTGGACCACTTCATCTGCACCATAACCAGGTGTGACAAACTCTTGGATTCAGTCCTTATCAATTCTGGGACAGCTTTGCTCCCCACCAATTGTAACTTCCTCCCTGGTCAAATCAGACTACAAATCGGTCTCTTTCACCATAAAAATGAGGCCCTGAAGCAACGTTGAATACCTTGGTATTCAGAGATCCCTTCAAGCTCTCCTTACTCTAGAATACATTTATACACTACTAAAATTAAGTAATGGCATGACTAAATTCAAATGTCACTTCCATCCTGATGACTCCACAGATTATGTTCAATCCTTTACTGCCAAATTCTATGCAGATGTAAATACCCACAGACACATCTATCCCCTTCAGAAATAAATACAATGCTAAATTCAAAAAATAAACTCCTGTGGTGGAAATATAATATAAGCAGGCTCTGTTGAAAAAAAAAAATCACTAAGCAAAAATAAATTTTGCTCTCAAGATGCCAAAAGCACTTTTGAAAAACTAAAGAAAGAACTCCAAACTCTGATGAAATCAACCAAAGGCAGGTTACGAGGTAAAAGCAGCCACCCAGGCGAAGGATGACCACAAATACTTCTTTAACTGTATGAGAAAACTCAAACAATGCCCAGCACTTTGAAGAGCTAAAAGTAAATGATATCACATACTTAGAACATCCCCCCCTCCAATCATTCCCTCCCAAGAACAAATCGTCAAGGTGCTATCCAAGGCCATGAACCATAATTCTATGGGGTTGGTCAACACATCTGGCTGTCTACTGGTCAGCCTGAAATATTTGTCAGACTCCTTGTAGATGCTATTCAATATCAGCCTCAAAATTGCCATTCCCTTACACAAAGCTGGAGCTTCAATGGACCCAAATAACTACAGACCCAAAAGCCTGACCAGCTTCGCCTGTAAGGCTGTGGAAAGGATCATTATGCCATTAGTAAATAATGATACAGATAACCTACAAACGGTCTTTGAAGATTGTAAAATTATTGTTCCTAAAATTTTTTTTGCTATACTTTACAGCTTTTCTCTCTAGGTCTTTGCTGAAAATGGGAACCTACCCATTCTGACTTTCCCTGTAATGAAATGTCAACAGGTAAATAAATAACTAAATAATTACAGACGCACGACCCAAACCAGTGTGGATTTGTCAACTGCAGATCCTGCCTAGTTAACCAGGTCAACTTCTTCGAAAAACCTACCACATATCTAGAACTCGCAAAGGCATTCAAGACACATTCAGGTATCCTAGACAACATCTTTGAGGTAAATGTAAATCCCCATGAAACTTGTTCGATAGCAAAGTTGCTCACAAACAGAACTCAGGAAATAAGGACGGGCAGCACTATCTCCTACAAAAGGCCTGTCACTTACAGTGTACTCCAGGGTTCAGTCCTTAGGCTACTTCTCTTTTACATTTACTTCTTGGAGGTCAAAGATAATGTTAACGTTTGTGGCGGACCAAGTCTGCAGATGACTGCAGACTTTGCATCACCATAAACTTCTCAGAGGGCACCATGATCCTCCAATAAGACCTGTCCCAAACAAATAGCTAGTGTCAAAACCATGGACTAAAACAAAATGCCCAAAAATGTATAGTCATATCCTTCAGCAAGAATGACTAACCTTGTAACTATCACATTGAAAAAACATCCCTGTAAATTGATCCCACAATCAGGAATCTGGGAGCCTAGGGTGGCAATGATCTGTCCTTTGATCACCACATATTCACTATTGTAAGGAAATCCTTTTTCACTTCACAGTTAATATCTAAAGGTATGTGATCATTCCACTGTACACAGCACTCATTAGGGTGATCACTGAGTACAATGCCCCTTTTGGTTATGTAATGGCTAAAACGTTTGTCACAAACAGAACTACGACGTTTCCTCAATAATTAAACCAAGAGCTTAAATCATAAAAACTATGTGGACCATCTCTCAAAGCCTCGTCTCTGTTCTCTGTATCATACAGACTACTGAGAGGTGATCACATTCGGAAGTCCAATAGTGACATAAACATGCACTCAAGTGATTTCTCTTCTGCGACATAAATCAAACATGTTGGAGACAAGTATGTATCACAGAGAATTCCACTTCTATGAAACGGTCTTCCAGTCCACGTAAAACAAACTACTCCTCTTAACTCTATCCAAATGTAATTTGGCCAAATGAATGTGTAACCACAAATTCACCCAAGTTTAGCAACCTTGTCCTTCATAGATGGGGACAACATGCAAATGTGCTAACATATTCTTGTTCTGCCCATTTCTAGGTTACTTGTGCACAACATATAAGGGCTAAAATTACCATAGGAATGTACAGCTAGGCTTATGATCCTCACAGATCAATAGCCTAGTATGTAGCTATGAACCTATGATCAGTAGGACTCTACATGCAACCATACGTCTGCACATTACAACTATTTTATCAAAACTTAAAACTAACTAGAACTTTTGGAATATTAAACCGCGAGAATGGTTTGCACATTCTAAAGCTTTACTTTATCCAAAGTAGTTTACATGGTAAAGATTTCAGAAGGCCGTAATTTCTCTAAAGGCTTCCTTTTCTTACTGTTAAGATCTCACTCTTCACTAACGTGCGTCTAGTCTTCGGCAATTCTTTTTTCTTTGAAAAATGTTTCTACTCGTCATCCTCAGTTACACCACTCAAAAATGAGAAAACAATAAACTCATCACTTCCCCTCTCTTGGCCAAGGTATACATCATCACTTTCATAATCCTCAACAACCTCCTGTTTCCTATTTTTACATGGGGTAGGGGTGCCACGTGTTTACTCAGAGTGGCTAAAGGTATACATAACAGAGGTAATTTAAGGTCTCCTTACACAGCTTTTAGTACAGCTCCATGAACATTTTAGATGCCCTCCTTTAACATCTCTATATAATGCATCCTCCTGTAACTATGATCTTAGGTTCATAGGTTCATAGGTTCATAGGTTCATATTAGGCTATCTGCCCAAGGGCATTTATAAGCCTAGCCCATAGTTATGTGGCTTTCACCACCCCTTTAGTTTGAATAAAAACTATGCCTATCATTTTTCTGTGCCTCTGTCAAGCAGTGACACTGAAGTAATCCCTGGGGTATATCTGCGATCTCCCATCCATTGGTCAAGATTCCTCTTGAACAAGGCCAGCGAGGTGCTCTGCCTCACATGCACCGGGATTTTGTTCCACAGCATAGGGAGTCTCTGGGTGATGAATCTGTCCCTCCAGCACGTTCTATTTATAACCGTGTCAAGGTTTAAGTCTCCGCCCTTGTGGTTCTGAGGGATCTAGATTTTTGAGGTGAAGCATATTCATCAAATCTGGGTTTGACATGGCCTTATATGTCAGGCACAGGTCACCTCTGAGCAAGCGGTATGAGACTGAATAGAGCTGGAGTTCTTTCAGTCGGGCAGCATAAGACATATTTTTGAGACCCTTTATCCTTTTGGTGAGGAACTTTTGGGGCCTTTCAAGCTGCATCAGGTGTCTGGTCAGATACATTCTGAACGGTGCATTGTACTCAATCATAGGTCTAATGAGTGATGAGTACAGGGGGACGATGACCTCCCTTGATCTAGATGTGAATCCCTTCATGATCAGGTGGGCGATATAGAAGGTTTTCCTAACTACTTTAGCAACATGAGTGTCAAACGAAAGGCTACTGTCAACTTGGGTCCCCAGATCCCTGATGAATTTTTCTGTGCTCAGTGGATTGCCATCTATATGGTAGCTAGGGGTAACCTTGTTTTTCCCGAAGGGTATGACTATGCATTTTTTGGCGTTTAACTTCAGGCCATGGCTCTGGCACCAGTTATCCGCTTCTGTGAGGCCCTTCTGGAGGATATCTGTGTCAGATGTGTTTTCGACTATGGCGCCCAGTTTGCAGTCATCTGCAAACTTTGTCAGCCATAACCCTCCTGTGTTTGCTTGTACTTCAGAAAAGTAGATGCCAAACAAGAGTGGACCCAGGACTGAGCCCTGTGGGACACCACTTGTGACAGGCTTTGAGTCTGACATGGCTCCAGCAACTCTGACCCTGTGGGTTCTGTCGCTTAGCCAGTTTGCAACCCATCTTGTGATGTATGGGTTTACATTCAAGCTGATGAGTTTTTCGATGATACCTGAGTGGGGTATTGTGTCAAGGCCTTTGCCAGGTCGAGGTAGGCTGTATGGACTGCCTTTCCCTCATCAATGGCCTTGGTGACTGTCTCGAAAAGTCAACCAAGTTTAAGAGGCAGGATCTGCCTTTGACAAAGCCAAACTGGGTTGGATCCAAAGTCTGCAAGTTCCCTATGTCTTTATTTATGAGTTCCATTATGATCCTCTCCATGGCTTTGCAGATAAGGCTTGTCAAGCTAATGGGGCGGTAATTTCCAGGGTCTGTGGAGGCACCGCCCTTATGAAGTGGGACCACAGTGCCGTGCGCCACTCCTTGGGTAATGATCCTGAGGTGAGGCTAAGATTAAACAGCTGTCCTAACTGTGGGTTTAATTCCTCGTTGAGTTCATGAAGCACACAGCCGGGGACACCATCCGTCCCATGGATGCTGTGTTTTTGCCTTAGTGAGGGCAGTTCTCACCTGGGCGTTGGAGATGTTTGGGGGCTACAATCCTCTGGAATAGATATCTCTCCTTTGGGGAGGGGGAGAAGTTTGCACTGAACCTGTCAGCCAGTATGTTAGCAATGTGTGTAGGTTCAGTAATTTTCACATCATTTTGAACTAATTCTGAGCATATCTGGGAGTTTCCTCCTAGGTTTCTAACATAGTTAAAGAAGGCTTTATGATTGTCTTTAGAGTCCTTGGCGATTTTTCTCTCAAAATTTGCCTTGGATGATTTTATGAGAGCTCTTAGTTTTTTACTTATAATGATCAAAGGCGTCTTACCTTTCAAGGATTTTGCTCTATCTTGTAGTAGCTTCCTCCTTTTGTTGTAGAGCTTGTTTATGGCTGGGGTCCACCAGACTGGACGCTTGCCTTTGGTACAGAGAGTCTTAGTTTTGTTTGGGATTGCCTGATCCATGCAGTCCTGTAGGTGCTGGTAGAAGGCATTTGTAAGTGATTCAGCGGTTTGAGTAATGTTTACCACTGGCTCAGGGGCCTTAAAGGAGACCACACTAGTTTTTAGAAGTGTGAAATCGGCTTTTGAGAAGTTTTTCACTGTGGTCTTTTTTGTTTCAGGTGGGGGCGGGATGAGGACCTCCAGCGAGATTAGCTTATGATCTGATCTCACCAGTGAGGGGTATACTTCCGGTGTTGAACATTTTGATCCCATGTTCGTGATGATGAGATCAAGTATGTTTTCACCTCTTGTGGGGATGGTGACTAGTTGTTCCATGGCATTTCAGTTTATGAACTCCAGGAATCTTTGGGTTAGAGTGTTCGGGCTTGAGTAGGGTAGTTGAAGTCACCTAGTATGATGGTGTTTGGAGATACATTTATCCCCTCCAATGTTTTCAGGAAGGCCATGTGAGGTTCCTGAGTTTGAGAGGGTGGCCTGTAACATGCTACAAATTGCAGAGCAGTCTTGCCTATGGTTAATTGCACCTGGATGGTCTCCGATGCATCGTGCGTTGCCACCAACCTTGAGGTGTGGGTGTCCTTTATGAATATGGACACCCCCCCTCCTTTCTTGGTGTTGTCCGGATTTTGGGGCCGGAACGCATGATATGAGGTGAAACCTGTTAGTGCTGGGGTGCTCTCAGGAGCCTTGAACCAGGTTTCTGTCACAGCACAGACATCGATGTTCTCCATATTGAGAAGGGCCTCGAGTGCGTGCATCTTGAGATTGAGACTTCTGGCATTGAGCAGCATTACCCTTAGTTTTTTTCCTTTTTGATGTTCTAGGGTGGTAGGTTTAGAATTTGAGCCTTGCCTAAAAAAGGCACTATGGGGGTGGCAAGAGCCTTTGCCAATATCCGGAAGCCCAGGGGTGACAGGTGCAAGCCGTCCCTTGCGAAGCAGCGTCAGCATTAAATCTTTACAATAGTCTAGAAAGTAATATCATGACTATAACCATCCCTTCATTCTCTATGATTAAATCACTCTCCATGCAATCAGCTACAAACTTGCTCGCTCTCATAACTGCTAAGTCATAAATGTTTGGCCATATAGGTGTTCCCAAACATGACTAGAGACAGAACCCTTTCTTGGACTGGTTGCTGCCAGAATGTCAGGGTTTCTCTGTCTCAAGCACAAGTCTCATTTCTTCTCACTGAACTGTAGCTGCCACACACTTGACAATTTCATCTAATTCAAAAACTCCTCTGTTTTCCACCCTAAGAATTTCCTCCCTACTAAAGAGCTATCTGTTACCTCAGAAAGGTATATTAAGTTCGACATTAGCTGCAGTTGTACAGCACAGAGTGAATAAAGACATGCCAGATAAGGAAAATATTATAATGTTTGTTAGTGATCAAATAACAGCAGAAAGACAGACCCCAGTCAAGTGCATGCATATGTACTACGTTGACACAACTAAAGTATCGCCTGCATACACACTTCCTCCCACCTTAGCGAAGTCCAGAAAAGGAACAAGAAAGCTTACCAAGAGCATCAGAAGACATAACAAAATAACACAGTCACTTCAATCATGCATATCTACTTTATTTTTAAAAGAAAACTTCCTGTACATGAAATAAAATCTGTGCATGACAGGCATGAATATATAAGCATTATCTGATCTATTATGGGTATAATATAATCATATTCATATACGTAAATGTACACTGCATCAAATGGTTTCACTGCAGGCATTTCCACTGAATAGTTTTGTTTCACCACATACACTGAGCAGCAATAAAAGCAATTACTGCTGCTGTCAGGATTATTTAAGGAGAAGTTAATGTTAATGTTTGGAGTGGTGGTGGTGTGTGTTAGTTTGGAGAGTTTGGCTGTGAGGTAATAGGGAACTGCAGCTGCAATTTGATTACTATTTTCTATAATTAAATGCTGCTGACAGTTAGTGGAGAATATTTGACTTTGGTTTCCTTTTCCCCTTCTCCATGGCTGTGTGACTGTGGATTTAGTATACTTAACTCTTCTGGGTTGTCTTCCATCCACTCATGGGTGGTGGTATGGTCATCCTCCTATCTACACTGGGTTAAGTAAAATGGTGATCCATTCTTCCATAGTCGGTGAAATGGTCATACATCTTTCTGTGGTGGGTGAGGTGGACATTCTTCCATCTGGAATACTCAATATGGTCAGTCATATACTTGTAAAGCTGTTTATGGCGCATCATTTTTTCCTAATAAAGATTTCCTTAGTTACAAAATTAATCATCATGATGATTTTACAAAAGAATAACAGAACCTTGCCCACAGCAGGGAAACTATAACCCAAAAATGGACCCAGACACTTGGAGATTGTGTTCATTGATTATCAACTGCCAAGTGAGGTACCCGTTTACCTTAATCAGTCACAGCTCAAAATCTCTCTGGAGTCACCATGTGGGCTCACCCCTTACAAGATGAAATACAGAAATCAGGTCCAATGCCACCCATCTGGCAGGCAGGAATAGGAAAGATGACAACTGACTAGACCCTGACAATGGATGTTGTCTCTTGGGATATGGAATGCCATCTTCCTCACTCTTGGTTAAGGGCGAACAGTGAAAGACTCTCCCAATTTTGAAACTCCATTTGTATTCTGCATAGGGAATAATGTTTGGTCTCATTTCTACTTCTGCAAAGGCAGTGATCAAAGTACTTTTGGCTTTTCATTTTGCTCCATGGAGTTAACATACTTAAGGTAAAGAGGGGACAAAGCCTCCCACATGCTTGCAGCTCCAGGATTTTTTTGTTGTTGTTGTTGTTTTCATTGGTTCTAGCTTTGACCAGTTCTGAATCAATGAGTTATAGCAGAACCTAGAATGATAGCTGGTAAAGGAGCCAGAGATTGTGTGGAAGGCTGAAAAGTATCAGTTAGATGTTGCTGACCTTACCTCTACATCAAGCACTGGTTCTGGAACCAGTGTCTTTGATAACAGGCAGTTTTGCCCAGTCTTGAGCTGCCCCTTGAAAAGGCCCCACATGGATGCAGGGATAACTCACAAGCTCTCAATGAGTGCTATACAGTTGGAGCTTGTGTCAGTAGAAGAGAAGGTCACCTCAGTGTTACTGCAGCTGCAAAAAAGAAAAAAATGTCCATTGTTTGTGCATATGCATGTAACAAATGCTTGATTTGACCTTCTTGCACATGTCACCCCTGGGATTCCGGATAATGGCTAAGGTTCTTGCTGCCCCTATAGTGCCTTTTTTAGGCAAGGTTCAAATGACAAATTCACCGCCGTAACAGGAACAGGCAAGCAAAAAAGTACAGTTGTGTACACTTACCACAAATGTAGATGTTCGAGTGTATTCACTGTTGCAGTCATTACATTTGGGTAATCTGCTGGCAGGTTGCCCTCAGTCGGCCTGAATTCCAAAGTCTTGGGTCCTGCATCAGTTGCTGTCTTCTCTTCCATGACATCAGGTCATCAGGGGTATAAAACATGCAGCTGACACCATTTTCTTTAGTTTTTCTTGCCCCCGATGTCAGGTGCCCCCAAAATGTAGCAATATTAAAGATATATATATATATATATATATATATATATATATATATATATATATATATACATGCATCAATACTTTACCTTCATCTACAAGCAAAAACACCACATAGGTTGTAGAAGATAGAGAAGGAAAGATAAACTGTAGAATGACAGGGGGATGGCGGGAGGGTAACCTGGACTGCAACAGTGAATACACTTGAACATCTACATTTATGGTAAGTGTACACAACTGTACTATGTTCTTCGTGTTTCACTGTTGCAGTCATTACATTTGGGTAGAATCCCAAAGCTATGGTTGGGAGGCTGGAGCTAAACAGCATTAGGTGCGGCTATAAGGCCCTGCAGCACTGCAGTGGCAAAGCCTGCCCTGGACTTAGAGTAGAGAGGCAAATGGTAATGCTTTGTAAAGGTGTGAACAGAACTCCAAGTAGCAGCTTCTAGAATGTCTTTGGTTGGTACCCCTCTGAGAAAGGCTGCTGAAGTAGCTGCAGCTCTGGTGGAATGAGATCTAATGCCCTTGGGCACAGGTTTACCATGGTGCAAGTAGCAGAAACAGATGCAGTGGCTAATCCACTTTGAGATTGTCTGCTTTGAGATAGCCTTTCCCTCTGATCCTGAAGCATATGAAACTAGTAATTGCTCAGTTTTTCTTAGAGCTTTTGTCCTGCTCAAGTAGAATCTTAGCTGTCTGTGTATGTCCAAGGAATGCAGAATTCTCTCCCCTTTGTTCTACGGTTTTGGATAAAAAGTTGTCAGATGAATTGTTTGGTTTAGAGCCACACTGGAAACCACCTTAGGCATAAAAGTAGGATTTGTCCTCAGAGACACCCTGTCTGGGTAAAATATGATAAAAGGCTCTACAGCCATGATGGCCTGTAGCTCTGAGACTCTTCTTGCTGAAGTAATTGCTAGAAACAGAGCTGTCTTCCATGATAAGAACTTTATATCAGCAGTAGCGGCTGGTTCAAATGGAGGCAGGGTGAGCTTTTCCAACACATAATTGAGGTCCCATGCAGGTAATGGTGATCTCCTAGGAGGCCTTAGGTTTTTGGCTCCTCTAAGATACTGCTTTAGTAAAGGATGAGAGAAGATTGGTGGCTCTGTATTGTAATGAGCTGAAATGGCAGAGACATGGATTTTGATTGATGAGAAAGATAGGCCTTTGTCAAGCATCTCAGTTAAGTATAGTAATATCTGAGGAATATGTGGTTCTGCTGTATCAGTTCCTTGTGCTTGATTTCAAGCACAGAATCTCTTCCATTTGTCAGCATAAGATTGTCTAGTACTAGGCCTTTTGGCTTCCAAAATGACATCCATCACAGCTTTACTGAGAGGTGTTCGTATGATTACATGATTAGCCATGTTGCCAGGTTCAGAGTCTGTAGTTGATTGTGCAGGATCTGATTGTTTTGCTGGGACAGGAGTTGTGGTATTTGAGGATAGGTCCAAGCTGGTTATTAAGACAAGTTCCTTAGAATTGGGTACCAGTATTGGCGGGGTCAGTCTGGGGCAATTAATATCATCTTTGGCTTCTCTTGTCTGACTTTTAGGAGGACCTTGGGTAGAAGAGGCAGAGGAGAGAATGTGTAAACTGACAGGTTTTTCCAACTGAAGGATAGGGCATCCACTTTCCATGCTTGTCTGTGATAAGTCCTTGTGCAGAATTTTTTCAATTGATAACTTTGAGGGGAGGCAAATAGATCTATGTCTGGGCTCCCCCATTTCTCTGTTATCATGCTGAATACTTGTGGATTTAGTTAGGGATCCATAAGGTTTCTGCTTAGATCGTCTGCCAGAATGTTTTGTTTTCCTGGCAAGAATTTAGCTTGAAGATTTATTTGGTATGTCAAAGCTGTGTTCCACAGTGCCATGGCTAATCTGCAAAGGGGGTATGAGTATGTGCCCCCTTGCTTGTTTATATACCACATGACTGTGGTGTTGTCCGTCTTTATCAGTAGTTGTCCTGGATGAAGTAAGTCCTTGAAAGCTGTAAGGGCATTTTGAACAGCTAGCATCTCTTTTTGGTTGATATGTAGATGCATTTGAATTGGTGACCATATGCCCTGAATGCATCTTCCTGCCATGTGGGCCCCCCAGGCATAATCTGATGCGTCTGTTGTTAAAGTTTGGCTGGCAGGGGGTAGAGTGAAGGGCCGTCCCATGTTTTGGTGACAGGCCTTTGCCCACCATAGAAACTCCTGATGCAGGCAGGGGATGAGAGGAATCACTGTTTCCAGACTGTGCGAATGTTGACTCCATAAACTTTTCAGGTACCACTGAAGTTTCCTCATATGCAGTCTTGCATATGGAAATAGTAGGATGCAGGATGCCATGAAGCCCAGAGCCTGCAGAATTTGTCTTGCAGAAGACTGGGTTTTTGTTGCCATCAGTTTGAAGTAAGTAGTCAGTTGCCTGTTTGTTTGGTGGGAGGTAAGCCATCTGGGCAGCTGTATGCAAGCTTGCACCCAGGAATATTATCTTTTGAGAGGGTACTAGTTGTGATTTATTTTCATTAATTGTGTACCCTAGGAGAAGAAAGAAGGAAGAAATCCCTGAGCCTCTTTTTTGATTCTGAGAAGTCTTGACTTTCCCAGTGAAAATGCTCCCTCAAAGTATGCAAGGTTTCTCCAAATGAATAATCCTCAGGAGGAGATGCAGATGGAATAGACTCCTCAGCATCAGAATTCTCATAGGGAGGTAAAGATAATTCCTGATCAGAAGAGGAATCAGAAGAAATAGAAACCTGATCTGAAGATTCATAGTCAATGTCTTGCCTAGGCCTCTTATCTGGAGGGGGATGGGTACCCCTGATCAAGGTAATAAGGTCTTCAGCCATTTTGATCATCTGTTTTTTTAGGCATAGAGGCCTGTGCACGTGACAAAGGCATCGTTTTTCAGTTTTAGAAGGTGTCTTTGCCTTTGGTTTTGCAGCTTTTGTCGGTTTGATATAAAAATGTTGAGGTCTGAATACACCCTCAGAAACTGGTGCCTGCTCAGTGGCTCCAGACCCATCTGAGGGAGATACATCCATCGGTCCAATACCTTGAGTATCTTGAGGCATGCCTGACTCCACATGGGTGTCGGTAGAGGCCTGCGACTCGAAAGTAGCAGGTATCAGGGGCTGCAAAAGCACCTCACTGAGTACCGGCGAACAGGCAAATGGCTTAGGAGAAGTTTTGTCACCGGTTTTGGATCTCGACTGCCTTTCTCTGTCCTTTTCTTTGCGTTTTTTGTGTATTCCGGTAGTTGGATTGCTATCCGACGACATCTCTGGGTAGTTAAATCTGTTTCCAAAATACTTAGATGCAAAAATATACTGACGCTTAATAGTGCGTTGGTTAAATCTAGCACAAAACCAACAGCCAGGCATGTTGTGATCAGGGCCTAGGCAAAGAATACAGTATAAATGGAAATCCTTATGAGGTATTTGCTTCCCACAAGTAATACAATTATTAACTTTTTCTGACATCGGTAAAAAGCAAGAAAAAAGTTTCCCCAACGGGGTACTTAGCTTTATTGAAGACTTCGGTTCTGAAACTCAAACGCGAAAATTTCAGTAGTCGGCTGAACCGCACTTGCAAAATACTTCTGCTTCGGGCACCGCGTGGCAAGAAAGACTAAAGAAAATGGCATCGGCTGCATGTTTTATACCCCTGACTACCTGACATCATGGAAGAGAAGACAGCAACCGACGCAGGACCCAGGACTTTGGAATTCAGGCCGACTGAGGGCAACTTGCCTGCAGATTACCCAAATGTAATGACTGCAACAGTGAAACACGAAGAACATCTGAGGGTGATGCTACTCTTAGAAGTTTAAATCTCAAAATGAACTCACTCGAGGCACTCCTTAAAATGGAGAACATCGATATCTGTGCAGTGACTGAGACCTGGTTCAAGGCTCCAGAGAGCACCCCTGCACTACCAGGCTATAACACATACTTTTCGGCCATGTAACCTGGACCGGAACACCAAAGGCGGAGGTGTGTCCATATTCATTAAGGATATCCACACCTCCAGGCTAGTTGCTCAGCATAATGCAGCCAAGGTTATCCAAGTGCAACTAACTCTGGGCAAAACTGCAATCCAAATTGTAGCTTGCTACAGATCACCCACCATGCCCCAGGATTCCCACTCCTCTTTTCTTGATATACTGGAAAATATTAGGGTTCAAGCAAACACCCTAATAATGGGGAATTTCAACTACCCCACCATTAACTGGGAAAACTACTCGTGTACCAACTTCTTCGCTCAACGCTTTCTGGAACTCAAACTCCAATGCCCTGGATCAACTTATCCACACCCCCACCAGGGGCAACAATATCCTAGATCTAGTCATTACCAACATGAGTTCCACACCTGAAGTCAACACCTCATTGGTCCGATCCGACCATAAGCTAATTACCCTAAATATCCACATCCTGCCCCCAACCCCCATTAAGGAAACCACGGTAAAATATTTCCCCAAAGCCAACTACATGCTTCTTAAGACAGAAGTGGTGAACTTCATGACACCCATGCAGACGGACAGTACAGTTACGACTACTGAATCCTACACAATTGCACTTTATAAGCACTTACATCAGTGCATGGATCGTGCTATCCCAAACAGAACCAAGATGCTATCCTCCAAAAAAAGGAAGCCAATCTGGTGGTCCCCTGCCATAAACATACTGTACAACAGAAGGAAGAAACTGTTGGAAAAGAGAGTAAAATCCCATGAGTGGAGGAGCTCCCTGGTCAGCCTCAGTAAGAAGTTGTGATCCCTGATAAAATTCTCCAAAGCTAGTTACGAAAACAAAATTGCCACTGATTCTAAAGACAACCACAAAACATTCTATAGCTATGTCAAGAATCTCAATGGCAACACTCAAATCTGCTCTGAGTTACAGCACAATGGCACTAAATATACAGACCCAACTGATATTGCCAACATCCTGGCAGATAGGTTTAGTGCTAACTTTACCCCCCTCTCACCCCCCTAAAGAGCCCATCTCTATACCAGAAGATTGCCACGTTCCTGTAATCACGGCTGCACAGGTATAAAACACACTCTCCAAAGCCAAGAACACAGCATCCATGGGACCAGACAACATCCCAGGCTGTGTTCTACATGAACTACAGAACGAACTGGCACCCCACCTAAGTACCATGTTCAATCATAGCCTCACCTCAGGCTTTGTGCCTGCTGAATGGCGCACAGTGACCGTTATCCCACTCCACAAGGGGGGAGCCACCACGGATCCCGGGAACTTCCGCCCCATTAGCCTGACGAGCCTGGTCAGCAAGGCCATGGAATGAATCATCATGGAACTTATAAACAAAGACATTGGTAATCTCCAAACTCTGGACCCCACCCAGTTCGGGTTTGTAAATGGCAGATCATGTCTCCTAAACCTGATAGACTTCTATGAAGCAGTCACCAAAGCCGTAGACAAAGTAAGGTGGTTCACACAGCCTATCTAGATCTTGCCAAGGCTTTCGGCACCATCCCCCACTCTGGAATTATAGAAAAGCTCACTAAACTAGGTATAAATCCCTATGTCACAGGATGGGTTGCCAACTGGCTCACTGACAGAACCCACACTGTGAAAGTAGCAGACTCCAAATCTGACTACAGTCCAGTGACAAGTGGAGTACCACAGGGTTCAGTCCTGGGTCCTCTCCTGTTTGGTATCTACTTCTCTGAAGTACAGGCTAATACAGAAGGTCTTTGGCTAACGAAGTTCGCAGATGACTGCAAACTAGGAGCCATAATCAAAACTCCAAATGTTGTGGACATCCTACAAAAGGGCCTCACTGAGACAGATGCCTGGTGTCAAAGGCATGGCCTCAAGCTCAATGCCAAAAAGTGCATTGTCATCCCATTTGGTAAAAACTCTGTACCCATGAACTACAACATAGACAGTAGTATACTAAACACCGAAAGTGTGATAAGAGACCTTGGGACACAGGTGGACAGTAGTCTCTCCTTTGATAATCACATCGCCACAGTAGTCAGGAAATCCTTCTACGTGGCACACCTCATCACAAAAGGTTTCTCATCCAGAAAAAAAGAGGTCATTGTTCCCCTCTACTCATCACTCATTAGACCCATTATAGAGTACAACGCCCCTTTTGGTATGTACCTCCCAAGACATCTACAACAGCTGGAAAGGCCGCAGAAACACCTCACAAAGAGGATACTGGCCTCAAACAGATGCCTTACGCAGACAGTCTCAAAAAACTCCAGCTTTACTCTGTCGCATATCGCCTACTCAGAGGTGATCTCTGTCTAACATACAAAGCTATGTCAAACCCAGAGCTCTTGGGCATGCTCCACTTAAAGAAATCCCAATCCCTCCGAGCTACTAGGGACTCTAAGGACCTAAACCTTGTCACCACAATAAACAGAACATGCTGGAGGGATAGATACCTGTCCCAGAGACTTCCCGTACTCTGGAACAGACTTCCCATACTCTGGAATAAACTACCTATCTATATCAAACAAAGCTCCTCATTAGCTCTCTTCAAGAAAAATCTTGAGGATTGGATGGGAAATAGGAAATTCACCCCGGGGATCACCTCTGTGCTCTGTTCGACAGTGGCACAGGAAAATAATTTTCTTGGGTGGCAAAAGCCAGGGTACCTTTTTGGCTGGGCTTGTATAGGACCCAGGGCCAATAGCCTAGTATCTACTTATGAACATATGAGCAATGCTCGATAGGGTATCACCTCCTGTCTGTAGTTCTGCTGGGAAACTTCAAGTTTTACATGAGGAATGATGGATATACTTGCACAGGTATAACTGCGAGGAATAGCTTGTCTAATATGAACCTAAAAGGTGAACACTGAATTATCTTCAATGCTACTCATGGAAAATTCACAATGCATACCACATTCAAACACAAGGCTGCAAATAAGTACACTTGGTACCACAGCACCTTGAGCTAAAGATTGATGACTGACTTTGTAGATGCATCACCTCTCCTGAAGGCATATATTCTGGGCACTCAGGTGTATTCTCCTCCATGTATTCTGGGCACTCAGATGTATTCTCTTCCATGTGTTCTGGGCACCCAGGTGTACTCTCTTCCATGTGTTCTGGGCACTCAGGTGTATTCTCTTTCATGTATTTTGGGCACCCAGGTGTATTCTCTTCCATATATTCTGGGCACTCAGGTGTATTCTCTTCCATGTATTCTGGGCACTCAAGTGTATTCTCTTCCATGCATTCTGGGCACCCAGGTGTAATCTCTTCCATGTACTCTGGGCACTCAGATGCATTCTCTTCCATGTATTCTGGGCACCCAGGTGTATTCTCTTCCATGTGTTCTGGGCACTCAGGTGTATTCTCTTCCATGTATTCTGGGCACTCAGGTGTATTCTCTTCCATGTATTCTGGGCACTCAGGTGTATTCTCTTCCATGTATTCTGGGCACTTAGGTGTATTCTCCTCCATGCAGTCTGGGCACCCAGGTGTATTCTCTTCCATGTATTCTAGGCACTCAGGTGTATTCTCCTCCATGTATTCTGGGCACTCAGGTATATTCTCCTCTTTCCATTATCCTCCTGACTTCTTACTCTTCACTCTTCCTGTCATCCTATCCTCAACTAAATTTCACATTATTTCTCAGTTCACTTTCTAAGGATCTCCCCTTGTTGTAAATATGTACACATTTGATTATTGTACTTTACTGTTATACTTTGTAGGATACATTTCTATCTGTAATCTATTTCCTGAATAGTATAACTCACTTTTTATATTTGTCTTCTCCTGGGTCCCGTCTGACTTCCCAGCAGGAACCAAAACAAAATGTACCATCTCCACAAGCCACACAAACTAAGGCTCAGAAAGTCCATAGCTTGTGACACAGGTGCACTGTGTGACTTCTGAGAACTTTTGCATTTAGTTTTGGTTCTTGGTTTTCTGTCACTGGAAGCTCCTTTGTGTTGAGTTCTCCTTATCCAACAGCACTCAACTCGGTTAATAAATTGTAAATAAATAAGTAAGCTAACATACAGAGTGATCATTACGTGATGGAGAGTTTAGTCAAAAAGCTGGGGTAATGGCATGACAAACTCCTAAAACCCAAAGACGTTTGGAAAGCCCATCACATGTTTTTTCTCATGTTTGGAATGCCTAGCACATACTATTCTCATGCTTGGAATGCCTAGCACATGCTTTTCTCATGTTTGGAATGCCTAGCACATGCTTTTCTCATGTTTGGAATGCCTAGCACATGCTTTTCTTATGTTTGGAATGCCTAGTATATGCTTTTCTCATGTTTGGAATACCTAGCACATACTTTCCTGCAGGATCACTTCAGCTTCCACCTCTTGAACAACTTTTCCCAAATACTAGGGAAGGTTAAGGACATGAACTACAAATGGACCCTCTACAAGACCACAGTAACTGAGGTGACAGCAAAAGTGTGGCTCAAGGGTGACATGATTATGTCATGGCAATAACAACATAACTTTTGGCACAATGCCAGTGTACTAGTTTCTAGATATGACATAGCATTATTAACAAGCCAGAAAGCAGCAGCTGTAGCAGTCACAGGAATGAATACCAGGGTGTGGGAGAAGTTCGGAGAAATCATGCAGAATGAGTCTGAAGGGCCTCAAAGAGGTTTTGGCAAACCATCCCATGGCTTGGTTGGGTTAGGGGTGGAACAATGCCAAGATTGTTCTCAACAACTATGGTGAAATGAAGATTGCTGGGAGAATGAAGGAACATGTTTAAGGCCAGCTTCAAGAGAAAAATTGCACAGGACACTAAGGATAATCACAAGGCTTTCTTTAGTTATGTTAGGAACCTGGGTGGGAATTCCCAGATATGCTCAGAATTAGTCCAAAATGACAAAAAATACACCGAACCCACAGACATTGCCAACATCCTAGCTGACAGGTTCAGCGCAAACTTCTCCCCACCAAAAGGGCAAATATCTATCCCAGCAGAGTGCTGCCCCCCTGACATCTCAGATGCTCAGGTAAGAGCCGCCCTTTCCAAAGCAAAAAGCACAGCATCAATGGGACCAGATGGTGTCCCGGGCTGCGTCCTACATGAACTCCAAGAAGAGCTAAACCCAAACATAAAACTACTGTTCAATCTCAGCCTTACCACAGGATATGTACCCAAAGAGTGGCGTACAGCAACAGTGGTCCCTCTCCACAAAGGTGGTGCCTCAATGGATCCTGGAAACTATCGCCCCACAAGCCTGACTAACTTGGTCTGCAAAGCTATGGAAAGGATCATCATGGACCTCATAAAAAAAGATATTGGGGACCTACAGACACTGGATCCTACCCAGTTCGGCTTTGTTAAGGGCAGATCCTGCCTCTTAAACCTGGACGATTTCTTTGAAACAGTCACCAAGGCCATTGACGAGGGGAAGGTGGTCCACACAGCCTACCTGGACCTCGCAAGAGCCTTCGATACAATACCCCACTCGGGCATTATAGATAAGCTCACCAGCTTAAATATAAACCCCTATGTCACTAGATGGGTTGCAAACTGGCTCAAGGACAGAACCCACATGGTTAGAATTGCTGGAGCCATGTCAGACTCAAAACCAGTTACAAGTGGCGTCCCGCAAGGCTCAGTCCTGGGACTTCTCCTGTTCGGTATATATTTCTCGGAGGTACAGGCAAACATGGAAGGACTGTGGCTGACCAAGTTCGTAGATGACTGCAAACTGGGCGCTATAATTGACTCTCCAGCCAACACAAGCATCCTCCAAAAGGGCCTCATAGAAACAGACAACTGGTGCCAGAGCCATGGCCTCAAGCTAAATGCCAAAAAGTGTATAGCCATCCTCTTTAGCAAAAACAAAGTGCCCACAAATTAAAACATAGGTGGTAATCCATTAAGTATGGAAGAAGTAATTAGGGACCTGGGGACAGAAGTTGATAGCAATCTCTCATTTGACAACCACGTGGCCAAAGTGGTTAGAAAAACATTTTATATAGCCCACCTAATCATGAAGGGATTCACATCTAGATCAGGGGAGGTCATCGTGCCTCTTTACTCATCCCTCATCAGGCCCATAATTGAGTACAATGCCCCTTTTGGGTTGTACCTTACCAGACACCTGCAGCAACTGGAAAGACCCCAAAAGTACCTCACCAAGAGGATAAAAGGGCTCAAACAGATGCCATATGCTACCCGGTTAAAGAAACTCCAGCTCTACTCAGTGGCATACCACCTGCTCAGAGGCGATCTGTGCCTGACTTATAAAGCCATGTCCAACCCGGAATTAATGGACATGCTGCACCTCAGAAAATCCAAATCCCATCGAGCTACGCACTCGAGAGACTTGAACCTCAGCATTGAAATAAATAGGAAATGCTGGAGGGACAGATTCATAACCCAGAGGCTCCCTTCACTCTGGAATAAAATCCCAGTCCAGGTTAGGCAGAGTCCCTCATTGACTCTCTTCAAGAGGAATCTTGATAAGTGGATGGGGGATCGTAGGTTTACCCCGGGTATCAGTTCTGTGTCACTGTTAGACAGAGGCACAGTATACTAACCTCGAAAAAGGGCATAGCAAAATTAATTTTAAAATGGGTGGCGAAAGCCAAACACACTCTGGCTAGGCTTATAAATGCCCTAGGGCAGATAGCCTAGTATGAACCTATGAACCTATGAACCTATGAACCTATGAAGCCAGTGTTAAAAGCAGCTGTAGTACTGGGTCCATTGTAGAAAATGAGATCGCAGAGGCACTTAACAGTTCTGAGATAGTAAAACTTGGGAGGGTGGCCTAATGGTTAAGGTGTTTGCCTTACAAACACAAGGTGCCGGGTTCGAGTCTCACAAGGGATAACTGGCTAGGCTTAAAATGGCTCGCAAGGGAAGTTAGCTTAGTACTAACCTATGAACTACAGGAGGGGATGATGACAATCTGGAAATGATAAATACACGTTATTAGTAGGATGTTACAGTTAATGTACCTTTTATTTATTTATTTTATTTAACATTTGTTTACTGAAATAGTCCAACTGGACAACAGTATCCATTTTCAGCAGTGGCCCGGGTAGAAAAGCTCCAGAAAAATACATATTGACTAATACATGCCATATCAAAGAAAATGAATAATATAACAGTTATTAGAGTCTAATTACAATTTAGCAGAGCACAGGCAAAACATTAGATACAGTACAACATGTCTTAGAATAGCTAAGGTACTACAGCACAATTAATACATAATCTGACTGAATACAGTTTTCAACTGTGATGAAAGCCTAAGGATAAAGATAAGGGGAGGAGGAGGTTAAAATAGTTTTATAGAGGAGATTAAGGTGTAAATTGAGGTTCTATGCTGTTGAGGGAAGTTATCCTGGATAAGTACATGAGCAGACCCATGTGGAAGTTAGATGAGTTTTTAGTCATTTCCAAATGTTGGTGGTGCTGGAGGTGGATCTAATATCTAGAGGTAGGGAGTTCCAGATTTTGGCTATGCTGTTTGAGTACAGTGAGTCACCAGCATTAATTCTACTCTTACTAATATTTAATAGGATTCTGTTGCTGGAGTGCAGTGTCTGGTTATTAGAAAGTACAGTTTTGTACCTACCATAAATGTAGATGTCCGATAGGTATGCATCTGCAGTCATAACATATGGGTTGTCCGATTCCAAAGTCTGGGTCTGGCCTCGGCTGATGTTGCACATTCCCCGACGTCATAGCTTCTGGGGTATAAAGGCATCAGCCAACGCCATTTTCCTCAGTGTTTCTTGCCCCAGATGCCAGGTGCCCTCTAGGAAGGCTAAATTTGGATAAATGTTGAATGTTCCAAACAGTAGCAAAAAATATATACATATATACAAACAAACAAATACACCATAACAGATTCCCCCAGCTAGCTGAAAGAGGGGTAAGCACCCTAGGAATACCACAGAGGGGAAGGAGGGTGGGTAATCCTGACTGCAGATGCATACCTATCGGACATCTACATTTATGGTAGGTACAAAACTGTACTATGTCCTTCAAGGATGCATCTGCAGTCATAACATATGGGTAGAATACCATAGCCAAACTGGGGGAGGAGGTACTAAAATAAGGATGGTGTAGTTAAGATCCCCTGTAAAACTGCAGTTGCAAAGCCTGCTCGGGATCTGGAATATAAAGGTAGATTATAATGCTTGGCAAATGTATGCACGGAGCTCCAAGTAGCAGCTTCTACAATGTCCTTGGTAGCCACCCCTCGTAGGAAAGCTGTAGTGGTGGCTGTGGCCCTTGTGGAATGAGGCCTGATATGTTCAGGAGCTGTCTTTCCATGAAAAGAGTAGCAAAGGTGAATGCAATTTCCTATCCATTTTGAAATTGTCTGCTTGGAAATTGCTTTTCCTTGCACCCCAGTTGCATAGGCTACAAAAAGTTGGTCAGTTTTTCTGCTGGTTTTTGTTCTGTCCAGACAGTAGCGTAGTTGTCTGTGTATATCCAAGGTGTGCAAAAGTTTCTCTCCTTTGTTCTGTGGGTTAGGGAAGAACGTAGGCAAATGAATGGCTTGGTTCAAGGATACCCTGGATACCACCTTTGGCATGAAAGTTGGATTGGTTCTCAGAGACACTCTATCCTGGTGAAAAATAATGAAAGGCTGCACTGCCATTAATGCCTGTAGCTCGGATACTCTTCTTGCTGAAGTGATTGCCAGAAGGAAAGCAGTTTTCCAAGATAAAAACTGTAAATTTGCTGATGCTGCTGGTTCAAAAGGAGGTAGTGTCAATTTTTCCAGCACAAAATTGAGATCCCATGCAGGTAGAGGGGGTCTCCTTGGAGGTTTAACATTTTTGATCCCTCTCAGAAATTGTCTGAGTAGAGGGTGAGAGAAGATAGGAGGATCCATATTGTATTCTGCTGAAATTGCTGAAGCATGAATCTTAATGGAAGAGTAAGACAGGCCATTGTGGAACAATTCTGCTAAGTATTCTAGGATGTGTGCTAGGTTTGCCACTGTAACATCTGTGCCCTTTGATGTGCTCCAAATGAAGAATCTCTTCCATTTAGCTGAGTATGTCTTCCTTGTGGAGGATCTGCGAGCCTCCAGGATAATGTCCTTGACCCTCTGAGATAAGACAGTTTGGTGTGGTTTTAAGCAATTTTCCAGGCAGTTAGTTGCAGAGTTTTCAAGTTTGGATGCAGGGTCTTGAAATTGTTCTGCGTTAGAAGAAGAGGCCATAGGGGTAGAGGCCATGAGTTCGCCTGAGACATGCTTTTCAGTAGCGGATACCAGTGTTGTCTTGGCCAGTCCGGAGCTATTAGTATCACCTTTGGCTGTTCCTCCCTGATCTTCAGAAGAACCTTGTACATCAATGGGAGTGGTGGGAATGCATACACTATTAGGGCATTCCAGCTGAAAGAGAGAGAGTCCACCCTCCAGGCTTGTGGGTGGTATGTCCTTGAGCAGAATTTCTTCAGTTGGTGGTTGAGAGGGGAGGCGAACAGATCTATCTCTGGCAATCCCCATTTCTTTGTTATGAGTTTGAAGATGTCTGGATGCAGCATCCATTCGTGAGCATCCGTGGTAGTCCTGCTTAAGCTGCCTGCTAGTAAATTCTCTTTTCCTGGTACAAATATGGCCTGCAGCTGGATATTGAGATTCAGGCCTAGGTTCCACAGATCCATTGCCATCCGGCATAGAGGGTAGGAATGCGTGCCTCCCTGTTTGTTTATGTACCACATGACCGTGGTGTTGTCTGTCCTTATCAGCAGATGTCCTTGCTGGAGGAATGGTTTGAATGCCTCGATTGCATGCTTCACTGCCAGCATCTCCTTTTGGTTTATGTGCAAGCTTAGCTGCCCTTGAGACCATAGGCCTTGGATACATTTGTCCTCCATGTGTGCTCCCCATCCTAGGTCTGAGGCGTCCGTGGTGATGGTCTGCCTTGGTTTTGGTTTCTTGAAAGGCAACCCTCTGTTGGACTGGCAGGCCTGAGCCCACCACAGGAATTCCTTTTGAAGGCATGGAATGATTGGTATCATGGTTTCTAGACTATGTCTGTGTTGAGACCATACATTCCTTAGGTACCATTGTAATTTTCTCATATGCAGCCTGGCATGTGGGCTCAAGATTATGCAGGATGCCATGAAACCCAGGGCCTGCAGGACTATCCTTGCAGTAAGCTGAGTTTGTCTTGTCAAAGTCATGAAATAATCTGGAAGTTGTTTTTGTTTTTCTTCTGTGAGAAAAGCCATCTGAGTTATTGTGTCCAGATCTGCACCCAAAAAGGTTATCCTTTGGGATGGCACTAGTCTTGACTTTTGGATGTTGACTGTGTATCCCAAGGCCTGTAGCAGGTGTATGACATAGGCCAAATCCTTTATCAATTTTGTCTTGTTGTCCGCTTGTATTAGGCAGTCGTCCAGGTATGGGTAGATTTCAATTCCCTGAAGTCTGCAATGTGCAATTACTGATGCCAGGCATTTCGTGAATACTCTGGGCGCAGTAGATAAGCCAAAGGGTAATGCTGAGAATTGATAATGCTCTGATCCTGCAAGAAATCTGAGGTGTCTTCTGCAATCTGGTCGGATAGGGACGTGCAGGTATGCCTCCTTGAGATCTAGAGTCACCAGCCAAGACTCCTTGCCCAACATGGGAAGAAGTTGCTGTAGGGTCAGCATTTTGAATTTTGGTACAATGAGATATGTGTTCAGTGCGGACAAGTCGAGAATAGGCCTCCATTGGTTTTCTTTTCTTGGTACAAGGAATAGTCTGGAGTAAAATCCTTGGCCTTGTTCCATAGATGGTACCCTTTCTATCGCTTTCATCTGAAGTAAATTTTTGATTTGTCTTAAAGCCTCTGGCTTCTGAGTTGGTGGTAGGTTTGGCATTCTGCTCCTTTTTGGTAGAGTGTGGAAGTGAAACCTGTATCCTTTGTCTATTGTTTGCAATGTCCATGTGTCCTTTGTAATGCAATGCCAGTTTTTTGAGAATAAAGCCAGCTTTCCGCCCAAGGGAGCTTCCAGTTGTTCCCTGGTAGGCGGAATCAGAGTCAGGTCATTGTGTCTGTCCTGTGCTAGTGGTTGTAGTTGCAGCTGTGGCAGTACTCCTCTGGTTGGCAGGCTGCCACTGACGGCCCCTATAGGCACCCTTTGATTGACCTCTGCCTCGAGGGCGTCTATTCCTGCCTCTCAGTGCTCTGGAGGTGTCTGGAAAGGACCAATTCTTGGAAGGCCAGTTTCTGCTGAACCTTGGAGGTTGGACCTGTAGAAATTCCTTTACTGTTTGCACAGATTTTGCTTTTTCTTCCACCTTCTTTAGAATCTCCTGTGCAGGGGAGCCAAATAAACTTTGTTTCTCCATTGGAGCATCTAGGAGCTTAGCCTTGACATGGTCTGGCAGGGATTGCTCTTTTAGCCAGGCATGCCTACGAATTACTGCCCCAGTCATAGCTGATCTAAATGAAGCCTCCAGTGCATCATAGCCACATTTTAAGAAATGATTACTGACCTGCTGAGAGTTGTGTACCAAATCCTGAAGGGATTTACGGTCTAAAGGTTCAGGAGAAGAAAGCTTCTTATTCAGCTGATCTAACAAATATTCTTGGTACTGTATCATATGGAATTGACAGTTTAAAGCCCTGGCAGAAAGAGTAGCAGATGTATAAACCTTTTTACCCCATCTCTCTAATGCTCTAGACTCTCTTTCAGAGGGTAGGGAATTTTTGGCAGTGGCCGCTGCAACACCTTTTGGGCCCTGAGAAATAGTTTCTGGATCTGCAGCATGGGCTTTATACAGGTGGAAGTGAGAATCCGGGACCCTGTAATATCTGTCAGGTTTGGCAGGGGCCGGAGGGAGAGAATCAGGTGCAGAACTAACATCATCAATTACAGTTAGCACTGGTGGTATGGCTAAGGGCCTATGCTGGGGCAAATGTAAAAAAGTCCTTAACCTTTTTGTAGAATCAGAAAAATCCTGACCCTGCCATTGAAAGTGTTCCCTCATAGAGTGCAAGGTCTCCCCAAAGGAAAATTCTTCAGGAGGGGAGGCAGAAGGGATAGAATCTTCAGCATCTGAATCCTCGTAAGGAGAATAGGCCCCTTCCTGATGGTCTGACAAATCAGATCCATCCGTGGAGTAATCAGAGGAGACAGGTTCAGAGGGTTCAGTCCTAGGCCTTTTGTCTGGTGGAGGTTGGGAGGCCCTGTCTGGGTGAGGTTGGGAACCCCTAATCAAGGATATAAGGTCCTCAGCAAGACTGAGAATCTGAGAACTTGAGGAAGGCCTCTGAGAAGTAGATTTGGCAGGTAAAGCTTTTGAAAGTTTGGCAGCTTTAGCCCTGGAGAAGGCCTTAATAGACATAGAAGCTGGGGGCCTAGCTGCCCCACGTGCAGGTGTAGAAATGTCCAATGGAATGGTGTCGGACAAATCTTTAGCGCTAGCTTCGGTAGGGATTTCTGAAGCCGACTCAGCCGGGGCCTCTCTGGCCTTGGTTGTCGGAGGTAAGGTTTCTGTCGTAGGAAGAACCGAGGGCTTGGTTTCAGCCGAAACCGAGACACTCGCGGTAGGCCTAGCCGTGGTTTCAGCCAAAACCATGGGCCGCGAGTGTCGGTCCTTTTCCCTGCGTTTCTTGGCCAAATGCGTAGTCGGAGTCTCCGACGGCATTTTATATGCAAAAGCGGATCCGAAAAATTCTTCTGCAAACTCCGACCGACGTCTAAGAGTCCGTCGGTTGAAGGAGGCACAGGCTAAACAAGCTGATACGTTGTGGTCTGGTCCTAAGCAGGGAAGGCAGTAAGAATGGAAATCCTTATGAGGTATTTGTGTCCCACAAGTTAAACAATTATTTACTTTGTCTGACATCGGCTGAGGCAAGAAAGAGTCCCCAATGGGGTACTTAGCTTTTTTCGAAGTATTCGGTAGCTGAAATCTCTGGATCTGACCGACCGGCACTTGGGAACAGCTTCTGCTTCAGGCACCGCGCGGCAAGAAAGACTGAGGAAAATAGTGTCGGCTGATGCCTTTATACCCCAGAAGCTATGACGTTGGGGAATGTGCAACATCAGCCGAGGCCAGACCCAGACTTTGGAATCCGGCCGACCGAAGGGCTGCCTGAGGCAGGACAACCCATATGTTATGACTGCAGATGCATCCTTGAAGGACATCAGTGTGTAAGTAAGTCCTTGGAGACCTGGTGTTTTTTTATGGGTTGGTTGAGTATTTGGTGGGCCATGGAGAGTTGGTTGGGGAATTCCAGCCATGAGAGTTCTTTTCAGTGGTGTGTGAAGATGTAGATGGTGCCTCTGAAATGGCAAACCAATATGATGGTCAACATATACACAAAGGGGGGACTTCCAAGATGACTGCACACTGAGTAACAGCTTATTTCTAGCTCTCCCAATGTGAAAACAGAAACTCAGAAAATATGGGACAACAGTGACATTGCAAAGAACTGGATGTCCCTCCAAAATTGATGAAAAGACAAGACAAAAACTGGTCAGGGAGGCTGCCAAGAGACTTACAGCAACACTGAAGGAGCTGCAGGAATTTCTGGCAAGTACTGTTTGTGTACTACATGTGACAACAATCTCCCATATTTTCCATATGTCTGGACTATGGGGTAGGATTGCAAGATGAAAGCCTTTTCTTACACAGAAAAACATCCAGGCCGAGCTAAAATTTGCAAAACAATGTATCAAGTCTCTCAAAAGCATGTAGGAAAATGTGTTATGATCTGATGAGACCAAGGTTGAACTTTTTGGCCACAATTCCAAAAGGTATATTTGGCGCAAGAACAACACTTAGCATCACCAAAAAAACACCATCCCCACAGTGAAACATGGTGGTGGCAGTATCATGCTTTGGGTTGCTTTTCTTCAGCTGGAACTGGGGGCTTAGTCAAGGTGGAGGCAATTATTGACAGTTTCAAATACCAGTCACTTTTGGCCCAAAACCTTCAAGTGTCTGCTAGAAAGCTGAAGATGAAGAGGAATTTCACCTTTCAACACAACAGTGACCCCAAGCATACATCCAAATCAACAAAAGAATGGCTTCACCAGAAGAAAATTTAAGTTTTGGAATGGCCCAGCCACAGCCCAGACCTACATACAACATAAAACTGTGGGGTGACCTGAAGAGGGCTGTACACAAGAGATGCCCTTGCAATCTGACAGATTTGGAGCGCTTTTACAAGGAAGAGTGGGCAAATATTGCCAAGTCAAAATGTGCCATGCTGATAGACTCCTACCCAAGAAGACTGAATGCTGTAATTAAATCAAGAAGTGCTTCAACAAAGTATTAGTTTAAGGGTGTGCACACACAACAAAGTATTAATTTAAGGGCGTGCACACTTATGCAACTAGCGTACTGTACGTTTTAAATTTTTTTTCACCTAACAGATTTGTTTGTTTTTCAATTGAATTGTACAGGTTATAGTTCACAATAAAGGTGGGAAACGATTTGAAATGATTTATTGTGGTCTTATTTTTTATATCACAAAAAACTGGCATTTTAACAGGGGTGTGTAAACTTTTGATATCCACTGTATGTCCTACTTCAGGTCATTAATGTTTGGAAAAACACTTAGGAGAGGGGAAGAGGAGGGAGAAAGTTAACTGTAATTAAAACAATTTTTTTCTTAACAATAATATTTGTATAGTACATGATTTTCTTTGCATGTGACAAAGTAAAGTGTAATGGGGATAGTAATGTAACAGGTGCTCCTGCTTTTTTTCCTCCCTTCTCTCTTTCTCCTTGTTCAGTTTTAAGAAATGTAGGCACTGAACTGTAAAAAAAAAAACCTGGTCAATACAGCATGACAAAAGAAAAATTGATGAGTTTTTTCTCATTCTTGCATAGGGGAATGACTGGATTAGGGCCCTTAGCTTGATCTAGTATCAACTTTTACAAGAAAGCAAGTACATGAAAAAGAATATTAACTATTATAAAGCTTTTTTTTCTAGCAAATAAATATATGCAACTCTAACTAACCCTCATGCCTCCATGCAGACAACTGGATAAACAGAAATGACTAGGAGATGATGTTTTCTAAACCATTCAAGTGTTTTTCTATCTGGGAGAGATATAAAGATACAATATAACCAGACAGCACTTAGTAGAAGCACAGGCTGTACCATGCGTCTTAGCACTGACAACCTTTCTTATAGGTTAACCCAAATCTGTAAGTGTGGCTGTCGGCTTGGGATAATTCTTCCTAAAAGGGTAAAACTTCAATATTTGAATATGTACATAGTGTTGTGTGTTAGCATTAGGTTAATAGATTTTTTTTTGGGTACTGGGGGTGGGGTTTTTTTTGAGGGCTTTCAATAAAACAAAATGTTTTGTAAGATGTGACAAATGCTCAAATGGATATGACAAGAAACAACAGTATAAAATTCAACCTGCCAAAAAGTGTATGCATGTAACACAAAAGATGCAACTAAACACTTAATAAAAAAGCTGTTACACATAAAAGGTGTGAATAATAACTTTTTAACACAATGATGCTTTCTGTAATATCTTTAAATGTCAATGGTCTCACAGATGAATACAAAAAAAAAAGAGTAGTGATCTATATTAAAGAGAGTAGAATGTAAACAGCTACAGGAGACACACTTGGAAAGAACTCAGCACGTGAATTTGACAAAGAAAGATTTTCAGGATGGTTATTCAGAGGAATACCTGGAACAAAGGAAAATATTAATACTTACATTAATTGCAAGAGGTGCTCCAATAGTGACAGAAGACAATAAAAAAAAAAATTATAAAGTTAGATTTGTAGTACTACGGGGCTACTGGCAAGGGAGGAGGATTACACTGGGCATGTATTTATATTCCACCTAAAACCGCTATAATGGAGCTAAAGAAAATTCTGGGAAAAATAATCAGCTTTTAGCAAGGAATATTACTTATAGGTGGGGACTGTAATTTGATATGCAGAAGTGAAAATGTGTCTGGGGATCCAGAAGGGAAAATATAATAAAGAAGGTTAAATTTTGAAGAAATTTATGAAAATATTTGGCATGGAAGATTCAGAGTGAATTTACATACCATTCCCAAAGATAAAAAAAAAAACTGGTCCAGGTGAGACATAATTTACATTTCACAGGAACATATGCATTTAATTGAAAGTCTTAATATGCACCCAATAACTATTTAAGATCATGTGGAAATAATGATTAAAATAAAAACACAGTGCAATAAAATAAATATGAGACACTGCCACTTTCCCACCAATCTGTTGAAAAGAGAGGAATTTAAGGAATAGGTAGTGGAAATTATTCAGGAGCTATTAGAGAATATAGAAATTTCTTCTAAAAATATAGTTAGGGAATGGGATAAAATCAAAAAGTGGAGTTTAAAAATAGGGTGGAAATAAAACAGTGATATGTTTAAAAAGTAAGAATTATCATAGGAAGTTAGGCTATTGGCCCTGAGGTTCTTACAAGCCTAGCCAAGAATTTATCCCATGTTCCCTGTTCCAATAAGTCAGCACCAGATACCCCTGTCCAGCAGGTACACAGGTGAAATCCAAGGGGTGTATTTTCTATTTCCCATCCAGTTATCCAGGTTGCACTTAAAAAGGGTTAATGAGATACTCTGCTTGATGTGGAGAGGAAGTCTATTCCATAGAAGGGGGAGTCTCTGGGACACAAATCTGTCCTGCTAACAAGTCCTACTGATGTCACAGACCAGGTTGAGGTTGCACATGTGGATATGCAGCATTCCCATCAAGGCAGGGTCTGAGATTGCTTTGTATGCCAGAGATCACCTCTGAGGAGTCTGTATGAGACTTAGCCTATCTGTGTAGGGTAGATGTTTGAGGGCCTGAATTCTCCTGGTGAGGAACCTCTGTGGTCTCTCGAGCTGCTGCATGTGCTTTGTGAGGTACATGCCGAAAAGGGCACTGTACTCAATAGTGGGTCTTACAATTGAAGAATACAGGGATGTTATGACCTCCTTGTCCCTAGATGAGACACTATTACTAATGAGGTGGGCCATGTAGAAAGCTTTCCATACAACGGAGGCAATATGGTGGTCAAAAGTCAGTTTGCTATTAACCTGGGTACCCAAGTCCCTCATTACTGATTGCGCGCTTAGGACCTTGTTATTACCTCATTCACTACAATGGAGTTCAGGAAGTTTGTACTGTTAACTTCCAATGAGCGGAGCCTAAGCCTTTTGACAGAATCAAATTATGTCCTCACACTTGAAACAAATGTTCATATCTCTGGAACCATAGGGGTTATAGGTTCATAGGTTCATACTAGGCTATCGGCCCTAGGGCATTTATAAGCCTAGCCAGAATGTGTTTGGCTTTCGCCACCCATTTTAAATTTATTTTGCTATGCCCTTTTTCAAGGTTAGTATACTGTGCCTCTGTCTAACAGTGACACAGAAGTGATACCCGGGGTAAACCTACGATCTCCCATCCACTCATCAAGATTCCTATTGAAGAGAGTCAATGAGGGACTCTGCCTAACCTGGACTGGGATTTTATTCCAAAGTGAAGGGAGCCTCTGGGTTATAAATCTGTCCCTCCAGCATGTCCTATTTATTTCAGTGCTGAGGTTCAAGTCTCTCGAGCGCGTAGCTCGATGGGATTTAGATTTTCTGAGGTGCAGCATGTCCATTAATTCCAGGTTGGACATGGCTTTATACATCAGGCACAGATCGCCTCTGAACAGGCGGTATGCCACTGAGTAGAGCTGGAGTTTCTTTAACCGGGCAGCATATGGCATCTTATTGAGCCCTTTAATCCTCTTGGTGAGGTACTTTTGGGGTCTTTCCAGTTGCTGCAGGTCTCTGGTAAGGTACATCCCAAAAGGGGCATTGTACTCAATTATGGGCCTGATGAGGGATGAGTAAAGAGGCACGATGACCTCCCCTGATCTAGATGTGAATCCCTTCATGATTAGGTGGGCTATATAAAATGTTTTTCTAACCACTTTGGCCACATGGTCATCAAATGAGAGATTGCTATCAACTTGGGTCCCCAGGTCCCTAATTACTTCTTCTGTACTTAATGGATTATCACCTATGTGGTAATTTGTGGGCACTTTGTTTTTGCCAAAGGGGATGACTATACACTTTTTGGCATTTAGCTTGAGGCCATGGCTCTGGCACCAGTTGTCTGTTTCTATGAGGCCCTTTTGGAGGATGCTTGTGTCGGCTGGAGAGTCGATTATGGCGCCCAGTTTGCAGTCATCTGCGAACTTGGTCAGCAACAGTCCTTCCGTGTTGGCCTGTACCTCGAGAAATATATACCGAACAAGAGAGGTCCCAGGACTGAGTCTTGTGGGACACCACTTGTAATTGGTTTTGAGTCTGACATGGCTCCAGCAATTCTAACCATGTGGGTTCTGTCCTTGAGCCAGTTTGCAATCCATCTAGTGACATAGGGGTTTATATTTAAGCTGGTGAGCTTATCTATAATGCCCGAGTGCGGTATTGTATCGAAGGCTTTTGCGAGGTCCAGGTGGGCTGTGTGGACCACCTTCCCCTCGTCAATGGCCTTGGTGACTGTTTCAAAGAAATCGACCAGGTTTAAGAGGCAGGATCTGCCCTTAACAAAGCCGAACTGGGTGGGATCCAGTGTCTGTAGGTCCCCAATATCTTTATTTATGAGGTCCATGATGATCCTTTCCATAGCTTTGCAGACCAAGCTAGTCGGGCTTATGGGGTGATAGTTTCCAGGATCCGTTGAGGCACCACCTTTATGGAGAGGGACCATTGTTGCTGTATGCCACTCTTTGGGCACATATCCTGTAGTAAGGCTGAGATTGAACAGTAGTTTTATGTTTGGGTTTAGCTCTTCTTGGAGTTCATGTAGGATGCAGCCCGGGACACCGTCTGGTCCCATTGATGCTGTGTTTTTGCTTTGGAGAGGGGCTCTTACCTGAGCATCTGAGATGTCCGGCTGGCAGCACTCTGCTGGGATAAATATTTGCCCTTTTGGTGGGGAGAAGTTTGTGCTGAACCTGTCAGCTAGGATGTTGGCAATGTCTGTGGGTTCGGTGTATTTTTTGTCATTTTGGACTAATTCTGAGCATATCTGGGAATTACCACCCAGGTTCCTAACATAACTAAAGAAAGCCTTGTGATTATCCTTAGTGTCCTGTGCAATTTTTCTCTCGAAGCTGGCCTTAGACAATTTTATGAATGCCCGTAGTTTTTTGCTAATACTGATCAGTGATGCCTTCCCTTTTTGGGATTTTGCTCTATCATTTAGTAGCTAACTCCTTCTATTGTATAGTTTGTTTATGGCTGGGGTCCACCAGACAGGACATCTGCCTTTGGAGGATTGGGTCTTGGTTTTATTTGGAATCGCATGATCCATGCATTCCTGAAGGTGTTCATAGAATGCATTTATAAAGGATTCTGCGGTCTGGGCCGTATTTTCCACAGGCCCGGGGGCTTTGAAGGATTCCACCTCGGTTTTGAGGAGTGTGAAATTTGTTTTAGAGAAGTTTTTCACTGTGGTTTTCTGGGCAGGGGGTGGGGTCGGGATGTGAATATCCAGTGAGATTAGTTTATGGTCTGATCTTACCAGTGAGGGATACACTTCTGGTCTGGAGCATAGAGTCCCCATGTTGGTGATGATCAGGTCCAGTATGTTTTTCCCCTCTTGTGGGAGTGGTAACAAGGTGTTCCATAGCATTTGAGTTTATAAATTCTAGGAACCTTTGGGCTAGGGTGTTGGAGCTAGAGTAATGCTCCCAGTCTTTGTTTGGGTAGTTGAAGTCGCCCAATATAATGGTGTTTGGAGAGACCTTCATATTTTCCAGTGTTCTCAGGAAGGCCAAGTGGGGTTCCTGGGTTTGGGAGGGTGGTCTGTAGCAGGCTATAAACTGGAAGGCAGTTTTACCCACTGTTAGTTGCACATGGATAGTCTCAGATGCTTGCTTTGCCACCAACCTGGAGGTGTGGGTATCTTTGATGAATATCGATACTCCCCCTCCTTTTGTGGTTCGGTCCACGTTTTGGGGCCGAAAAGCATGGTATGAGGTATAACCTGGTAGTGCTGGGGTGCTCTCGGGAGCCCTGAACCAGGTTTCTGTTACTGCACAGATATCGATGTTCTCCATGCTAAGGAGAGTTTCGAGTGCGTGCATCTTGAGGTTTAGACTTCTGGCATTGAGTAGCATTACTCTTAGTTTCTTATCCCTTGTGATACCTATGGAGGTGGGTTTGTCTTTTGAGCCTTGCCTAAAAAAGGCACTATGGGGGTAGCAAGAGCCTTTGCAAATATCCAAAAGTCCAGGGGTGACAGGTGCAAGCCATCCCTAGCGAAGCATCATGGCTTGTCGAGCATATCATCCCAAGCTGACAGGCACTGGATCCCCTTTGAATGGCACCAGTACTTAAGCCAATTGTTTGAATTGATCATCTTGTCTTTATATTGTGGCATCATTCTTGGTGAGGGTAAGATGCTACTCAAGGTCAGGGTCATACCGGCCTGGGCTACATGCTCAGAGAGCTCCTCTATGTCTCTTTTCATGTAGTCCAAGGAGGTACGTCTCAGGTCATTCACACCAGCATGGACAATGACTGAGTCATATTTGTACTTGCCTTGGAGTGACCTGAGTGCTTGTGTTATGTGGCGGATCCTAGCGCCCGACAGGCTGCTCACCGTGACCCTCTCCTTGTTCAGCCTGGTGAGCGGGACATCAGTGTGCCTGACGATAGAGTCACCTATTACAAGTGTATCAGGTGTGTTATTTAGTCTTAAGGGCTGTGACTGTTTGGCACACTGGCTTTGTGAGATATGTGTTGCACGTGTTTTGTTTTGGGGTAGCGGTTGCTTGGGTGTCTGCTTTGGAGGTCTCTGCTGCTTAGGCAGATCTTTATTTAGAGCCTCCGAGTATGTTTTTGTGTGATTATGTGTTTGGTTTGCTGTCGTGGTAGGTCTACGTGAGACTGGAATTGTAGTGAGTGTGGTTTCCTTCTCCTCCTGACTGGTTATGCCAGTACTGAGAGCTTAGCCTCCAGTTTGGCTATATGGTTGCATCTCTCACATGTGTTGGAAGTTGTTGGGAGGAGGAGAGGGTTGTCTGTGTACATGAGGCAGTTGTAACATTGCCTCAAGATTCCCAGATTCACCAGCTGGACCGGAGAGGAGATTGACAACTGACCTTTGGACATGCTAGAATAATATTGGGAATTCCTTTATAATTTAAAACAAGGGCCAGTGGGGAGTGAGGGTGTAGTGCTTTTAATTTTTAGTGCTGACTTATATAATTGCTTTAGTGAGCAAGTGCCAGGTAACTTAAGTGCAATGTGCTACAGGTAACTTAAATGCAAAAACGACAAACAGTAACTTTCTTTCAAGTGAAACAAGGAAATAAGTACAGTAAGCAATGCAGATATCACTAGTGATCCACAGAAGCACTGAGAAGCCACGTATTAGGTGGAATTAGCGTTCCAGGGAAATAACAAGCAAACAAACAACAAGCATATAAACAAAGCTAGATTCAGCAGGCCTGGATCTAGTCTATGCTAGAGCAAACAAGGTGTACCAATTTCAGTAAGATACAGTTCAAATATTCAGGCACTATAAACCTTTAACCAGAAATTCCCAGCTCAGAAGGGCAGAGTCCAGCCTCTTCTCCCACAAGAGTGCAGACCACAAACCTTCTTAATGTGAAATAACTGTCCTGAAGCCCAAGTGCTTAAACCAGAACTAATACACTTTAAGAATAACAGACACTGGGCTCTCAATCAGCAGTTCCCAACTTAGAAGGATGAAAGCTACCTGTCTTACCAACACAGTGCATGCCACAAACCTTCCTAATGTAAAACAACTGGTCTGAAGCCCAAGTGCTTAATCCAAAATACTTAGAATGATAGCTACACTTTAATCAAGTTACTACCAAGCAGTAATAAATACAATTGAATACTTTAGAGAATGCCTGGATTAGTGCTCAATTTCACAAACAAAGCTAGATCCAGCAGGCCCGAATCCAGTCTATGCCACAGCAAAATAGGCGCACCAACTTCAGTAAGAAGCAGTTCAGATATGCATGCACTATAAGCTTTAACCAGAAATTCCCAGCTCAGAAGGGCAGAGTCCAGCCTCTCCTCCCACAAGAGTGCAGACCACGAACCCTCAATGTAAAATAACTGGCCTGAAAGCCCAAGTGCTTAAACCAGAATTAATACACTTTTAGAATAACAGACACTGAGCCCTCAATCAGCAGTTCCCAACCTAGAAGGATGTAAGCTACCTGTTCTGCCACTACAGTGCAGACCAAAAACCCTCTCAGTGCAAAACAACTGGTCCGAAGCCCAAGTGTTTAAACCAAAAGGCTTAGAAAGAGTTACACCAAGCAGTAATAAATACAACTGAGTACTTTTAAGATGATGCAAAAGTAAAATAAAGTAGGTAGAAACACAAGTACAGTAAAAGCAGATGATTTTTTTTTCTGAACAAGTGCTGAGATCAAAGAAACAGATTTGAGTGCTGAAACTAGAAAACTGGCTAGTTATAAGAAAAAAAAAACTAAGCTAGAAGGCTTCCCTCCAACACAGAAGGGCTTGGGGGCTCAGAAGCCTACAAATAGTCTATACCACTTAACAGGAAAGGCAGGGAACAAGCTTAATTTTTTTTCTGTTTCCCAGATGCTCTCTTTGTACACAGTAGGAGTGCTTGAAATCAGAATATGATCTCACTGCACTCAGTTGAGTGAGCAAATGAGATGGGCCCAGAAGGAGTATCCAAACACAAATTTACAAGAGGGGCGGGCAGTTTCAAGGCTACTAAGATTAACACCAAAACAAAAACAGGGAGGGTGGGTGGGACTAACTGAAGAGCAGAGTCAAAACTTCCAGTTCAGTTAATATCCCTGCAACACAGTTAAAATCAATTTAAATACTGTATTTTTTGAAAAAAAAGTGCAGATAAAGGTACTTAATTCTCTTATACGTCCAGTTGAATACAGCTAGTTCTTAGCCGGCCAAAGCTGAGGTTTTTAAGCAGAAAATATTTCACACTGTACCACTTAAATAGGCAAGGACAGGAAATCAAGGAATGTGGCTACCCCCACACCTGTAATTACTAGCAAATAACAACATTCAGCAAACACTAACTTCCAGTTCAGTTAATATTCCTGCAACACAGTTAAAATCAATTTAAATACTGTATTTTTTGAAAAAAAAGTGCAGCTAAAGGTACTTAAATTCTCTTATACGTCCAGTTGAATACAGCTAGTTCTTAGCCGGCCAAAGCTGAGGTTTTTAAGCAGAAAATATTTCACACTGTACCACTTAAATAGGCAAGGACAGGAAATCAAAGAATGTGGCTACCCCCACACCTGTAATTACTAGCAAATAACAAAATTCAGCAAACACTGACTAACTTCCAGTTCAGTTAATATTCCTGCAACACAGTTAAAATCAATTTAAATACTGTATTTTTGAAAAAAAGTGCAGATAAAGGTACTTAAATTCTCTTACATGTCCAGTTGAATACAGCTAGTTCTTAGCCGGCCAAAGCTGAGGTTTTTAAGCAGAAAATATTTCACACTGTACCACTTAAATAGGCAAGGACAGGAAATCAAGGAATGTGGCTACCCCCACACCTATAATTACTAGCAAATAACAAAATTCAGCAAACACTAACTTCCAGTTCAGTTAATATTCCTGCAACACAGTTAAAATCAATTTAAATACTGTATTTTAAAAAAAAAAAGTGCAGATAAAGGTACTTAAATTCTCTTATACGTCCAGTTGAATACAGCAAGTTCTTAGCCGGCCAAAGCTGAGGTTTTTAAGCGAACTTATGAAAGAAGTGTAAATGGCAAACTCTTCAGCGCAAACTACTTTTATAGTGATAGCATTCTTTAGATTAAAGGTTTTGAACTGAATTTTATAAGTCACAGTAAACACAGTAACTACTACATTTGTAATATTTTGTAAACAATTTACAATACCTCAGCAACCACTCAAGTTACATAGATACTGTCAGTAACGTTTTATTCATCTAGCTGAGAGTTTTCATACGAGACTAACAAATTATGTCTGTGTTACTTGGTTGTTGAAGTATTTAGAAAAATGTGAAAATTATATCTATACAAATACATTTCATATTATTTACCTACATTAGACACAGACAAAATATTAAAGCAGCTGAGTTTGCCATTGTGTGAGCTTTAAGATGAAATCTTTTAAAACCCTGTACATAACATTGTTTTGGAATTACTGATACAAATATGAATAAGCAATATTTGAAGCCTAAAGGCATCAGTAGGAGTTAACTGCAGATGCTTTTGGAGGCATCACTCAGATGGAGTAAGTTAATGTGACAATTTGTGAGGAAGTCGCTCTCCCCAAAGCGGGTGATGATGCATTTTTTTGGCATTCAGTTTGAGGCTATGTTTCTGGCACCAGTCATTTGTTTAGGTAAGACCCTCTTGGAAGATGCCCACATCAATAGGGGAACTGATGACAACACCCAGCTTGCAGTCATCTGCAAACTGTTTCAGCCATAGCCCACTGGTTTTGGCCTGCACCTCAGAAGATATATCCCAAACAGAAGCCCCAAGACAGATCCCTGGGGTACACTGCTCATTATGGGTCTACTGCTTCAGATGGCTCCCCCTATTTTGACTAGGTGGGTTCTATCAGTGAGCCAGTTTGCTACCCATCTGGTAACATACAGACTAATGACTAGTTGAGAGAGTTTACCTATTATACCCACGTGGGGAATAGTATCAAAGGCTTTGGCCAGGCTAGGGTAGGTGGTTTGCACCTTCTTCCCCTCGTCCATGGCTTTGGTGACTGTCTCAAAGAAGCTGACCAAATTTAACAGCCATGGCCCCCCTCCCTTGAAACCAAACTGTGTGGAATTGAGTATTTGGAGGGTGTCAACGTCCTTTGTTAATGAGGTCCATTACAATCCATTCCATGCCCTTGCAATCAGGCTACTTAGGCTGATGGGGCTATAATTTCCTGGAACGGTGGACACTCCACCTGTGTGCAAAGGGATGACAGTGGCTGTCCTCCACTCGGCTAGGATGAAGCCGGTACTCAGGCTTTGGTTGAATAGGATGCCTAATGGTGCTGCAAGTTCCAGCCTGAGCTCATGTAGGATGCAGCCTGGGATGTTACTGGGTCCCATGGATGCTATACATTTTGCCTTTGAAAGGGCAGTGATGACTTGCTCTGTAGAAATAAGGGGAGGGAGGCAGGTGCTGCAGATGTCCTGATTTACTGATGGAGGGAACAGAGGGGTGAAGTTTTCACTGAACCTGTCTGCCAGCAGATTGGCTATATCTATGGCATTTGTGTATGTGGTGTCCTTGACAATCAGTTCTAAGCAGAACCAAGTGCTTCCTTTGAGACTTTGGACATATGTGAAGCTGGCCTTATGATTGTCTTTAGTAGATTTGGCCAGTTTGGACTCGAAGTTGACTTAGGAGGATTTCACTAGTGCTCTTATTTGCTTGTTCAGGATAAGGAGATATTGCTTCCAATTAGGCAACTGCTTCTTCTTGGTCCTGGACAGCAATTTTCTTCCTTTTATTATAGAGTTTATTTACTGCAGATGTCCACCACACAGGTTTACTCTTCCTTGAGGAGAAGGATTTTGTCCTGCCAGGTATTTCTGATTCCATGCAGTTATAAAAAACTTTATTAGACTCTCCTTGTGTTCTGCTTAACTGTAACAAAAAAAAAATGTATGCTCGTTTGCTGCCTTTCCTGTAACTAGTCTAGTCCAGATACAGATTTGCTATATCCAGGACTGTTTGTAAGCTTCTAAGCCCCCCAAGCCTGTCTGTGTTGCAGGGAAGCCTTCTAGCTTATCAATGGGAGTAGTAAGCACTAGATAACCTATCTACCACATAAGGAGTGGTTCTGGCCCAGAAATTGTAGTTATTGGTCGTTTGGTCAGTTTTTGCATCTCTCTGAACTTCCCGATTCCACATTTGCACTTGTTCCCCCATTCCTTTAACTAGTCTAGTCCAGATACAGATTTGCTGTATCCAGAACTGTTTGTAAGCTCCTGAGCCCCTCCAAGCCTTTCTGTGTTGGAGGGAAGCCTTCTGGCTTATCAGTGGGAGTGGTATGCACTAGGTAACCTATCTACCACACAAGGAGTGGTTTCTGGCCCAGAAATTGTAGTTATTGGCCATGTGGGCAATTTTTTCATCTCTCTCAACTTTGATTCAAAAGCTCGCATTTGCACTTGTTTCCACCCTTTCCTGTAACTAGTCAAGTCCAGATACAGATTTGCTGTATCCAGGACTCGTTGTAAGCTCCTGAGCCCCCCAAGCCTTTCTGTGTTGGAGAGAAGCCTTCTAGCTTATCAGTGGGAGTGGTAAGCACTAGGTAACCTATCTACCACATAAGGAGAGGTTTTTGGCCCAGAAATTGTAGTTATTGGCCGTTTGGGCAATTTTTCCATCTCTCTCAACTTTCTGATTTAAAAGCCGCATTTGCAATTGTTTCTTTCCTGTAACTAGTCTACTTCAGATACAGATTCTTGGTTTTAGCGCTTGAGTTTGCTTATTTGTGCTCAGCACTTGTTCAGAACTTATTGTAAGCACTAAATAAGCTACAAATTACTACAGCACTTAACCTTCCTCATTACCTAGAGGAAAACAGTTTTTGTACTTACGTTCATCACTTGCTTAGAGAAAAACAGCTCTTGTACTCACTTTCCTCACTTGTCTAGAGGAAAATTATTTTTTTATTCAGGCATGTCCAAGGGTCAGCTCCCACTGTTCTCTCCTGTCTATCAGATTAATCTGGGCATCTTGGGGCAATGTAGCTATTGCCTCATGTACACAGACAACCCTCTCCTCTACCACCCAACACTACAACTTGTGAGAGATGCACTTATCTAGCCAAACTGGAGGTAAAGCTCTCTCCATCCAAGACTGAACTTGACAGTCAAGAGAAGAAGGTAAACACTTGCACCACACCACACTCATCACATAGTCCCACTAAACCCACACTACCAAAATCCAAACACAGAAACACAAAAACATTCATGGATGCTCTCAATAAAAGTCTGCTCAAGCAACAGAGACCACCAAAGCAGAAAAGCAATCAACCTCCACCCCCCCCCCAACTCTGCCCAAATGACACATAGACCACAGGCTCAATATGCCACTCGGCTACAGCCCATAAGGCAAAACAACGTACCCAACACACTAGTCATAGGTGACTCTATAGTCAGGCACACTGATGTCCCACTCACTAGGCTAAACAAGGAGAAGGTTACTGTCAGCTGTCTGTCGGGTGCCAGGATCCGCCACATAAACCATGCACTCAGGTCACGCCACAACAAGTACAAATATGACTCTGTCATTGTCCATGTTGGTGTGAACGACCTGAGATGTACCTCCCTGGAATACATGAAAAGAGACATGGAAGAGCTCTCTGATCTTGTAGCCCAGGCAGGTATGACCCTAGCCCTGAGTAGCATCCTGCCATTGCCCAGAATGATACTGCAGTACAAGGACAAAATGATTGACTTCATCAATTGGCTAAGCTTCTGGTGTCATTCTAAGGGGATCCAGTATCTGTCTGCCTGGGACGACATGGTCGACAGACCACAATACTTTGCCAGAGATGGCCTGCACCTGTCACCCTTGGGATTCCGAATACAGGCTAAGGCTCTTGCCACCCCTATAGTGCCTTTTTTAGGCAAGGTTCAAATGACAAATTCACCACTGTAACAGGAACAGGCAAGCAAAAACTAAGGGTAATGCTACTCAATGCTAGAAGTCTAAATCTCAAAATGCACTCCCTCGAGGCACTCCTTAAAATGGAGAACATCGATATCTGTGCAGTGACTGAGACCTGCTTCAAGGCTACAGAGTGCACCCCTGCAATACCAGGCTATAACTCAAACCACACTTTTCGGCCATCTAACCTGGACCGGAACACCAAAGGTGGAGGTGTGTCCATATTCATTAAGGATATCCACACCTCCAGGCTAGTTGCTCAGCATAATGCATCCAAGGTTATCCAAGTGCAACTAACTCTGGGCAAAACTGCAATCCAAATTGTAGCTTGCTACAGACCTCCCACCATGCCCCAGAATTCCCACTCCTCTTTTCTTGATATACTGAAAAATATTAGGGTTCAACCAAACACCCTAATAATGGGCTATTTCACCTACCCCACTATTAACTGGGAAAACAACTCATGTACCAACTCCTTCGCACAATGCTTTCTGGAATTAATAAATTCCAATGCCCTGGATCAACTTATCCACAACCCCCACCAGGGGCAACAATATCCTAGACCTAGTCATTACCAACATGAGTGACCGGTGTTCCACACCTGAAGTCAACTCCTCGATGGTCGATCCGACCATAAGCTAATCACTGAAGATATCCACATCTCACCCCCACCCCTCATTAAGGAAACCATGGTAAAACATTTCTCCAAAGCCAACTTCATGCTTCTTAAGACAGAAGCGGTGAACTTCATGACACCCATGCAGATGGACAATACAGTTACAACTGCTGAATCCTACACAAATGCACTCTATAAGCACATACACAAGTGCATGGATCATGCTATCCCAAACAGAACCAAGATGCTATCCTCAAAAAAAGGAAGCCAATCTGGTGGTCCCCCTGCCATAAACAAACTCTACAACAGAAGGAAGAAACTGTTGCAAAAGAGAGTAAAATCCCATGAGTGGAGGAGCTCCCTGGTCAACCTCAGTAAGAAACTAAGATCCCTTATAAGATCCTCCAAAGCTAGCTATGAAAACAAAATCGTCACTGATTCTAAGGACAAAGTACAGTTTTGTACCTACCATAAATGTAGATGTCCGAGAGGAATGCATCTGCAGTCTTTACAAATGGGTTGTCCTGTCATCAGGCAGCCCTTCGGTCGGCCGGATTCCAAAGTCTGGGTCTGGCTTCGGCTGGTGTCGCACTTCACCCGACGTCATTGCGGCAGTTATTCGGGTATAAAGGCATCAGCCGACGCTATTTTCCTCAGTGTTTCTTGCCCCAGATGCCAGGTGCCCTCTTGGATGGCTAAATTTGGATAAATGCCAAAGTTTCCAAATAGTAGAGAGCAAACACATAAAATAAGCATGTATGTACATATATACAAACAAATACACCATAATAGATCCCCAAGCTAGCTGAAGATTGGCAAATACCCTAGGAGTACCTCAGAGGGAAGGAGGGTGGGTAATCCTGACTGCAGATGCATTCCTCTCGGACATCTACATTTATGGTAGGTACAAAACTGTACTATGTCCTTCAAGGATGCATCTGCAGTCTTACAAATGGGTAGAATACCATAGCTAAACTAGGGAGGAGGAAATGAGAAGAGATTATGGTGTAGTTAGGATCCCTTGCAAAACAGCAGTGGCAAAGCCAGCACGGGATCTAGAGTATAGAGGTAAGTTATAATGCTTGGCAAATGCATGCACGGAGGTCCAAGTAGCAGCCTCTATAATGTCCTTGGTAGCCACTCCTCGTAAGAAAGCTGTGGTAGTGGCTGTAGCCCTTGTGGAGTGAGGCCTGATGTTCTCTGGAGTTTTCTTTCCATGGTAGGAGTAACATAATCTAATGCAATTTCCTATCCATTTGGAGATTGTCTGTTTAGAAATTGGTTTTCCTTCCTTTCCTGCTGCATATGCTACCAGAAGCTGGTCAGTTTTTCTATTGTTTTTGTCCTGTCCAGGTAGTAGCGTAATTGTCTGTGTACATCCAAGGTATGTAAGAGCCTTTCTCCCTGTTCTGTGGGTTGGGAAGAATGTAGGAAGGTGAATAGCCTGATTTAAAGATACTCTGGATACCACCTTAGGCATAAATGTAGGATTTGTTCTCATGGACACTCTATCTTGATGGAAGATTAGGAAGGGTTGCACTGCCATTAATGCCTGTAGTTCAGAGACCCTTCTTGCTGAAGTTATTGCCAGCAGGAAAGCAGTCTTCCAGGATAAGTATTGTAATTCTGCTGTTGCTGGTGGTTCGAAAGGGGCAAGAGTCAGTTTTTCTAGCACAAAGTTCAAGTCCCATGCGGGCAATGGAGGTTTCCTGGGAGGTTTTACATTTT
Organism: Protopterus annectens; assembly: GCF_019279795.1. Taxonomy (NCBI): domain Eukaryota; kingdom Metazoa; phylum Chordata; order Ceratodontiformes; family Protopteridae; genus Protopterus; species Protopterus annectens. The sequence goes on from NC_056726.1 coordinate 1,221,869,966, forward strand.
TGATTCCTCTCAGAAACTGTCTGAGCAGAGGATGCGAGAAGACAGGAGGATCCAAGCTGTACTCTGCTGAAATAGCTGATGCGTGTATCTTGATGGAGGAATAGGACAGGCCTGTATGGAAGAGCTCCGCCAAGTACTCCAGGATGTTGGCTATATTCACCAGTGTCACATCTTGCCTCTTTGCAGTACTCCAGATGAGATATCTTTTCCATTTTGCTGCATAATTCTTTCTTGTTGATGGTCTACGAGCCTCCAGGATTATGTCTTTAACCCTTTGGGATAAATTTGGGTTAACTGCTGTTATGTAATGTTCCAGGCAGTTAGCTGCAGAGTTTTTAAGTTTGGATTCTCTTGTGATGGTTTTGAAGATGTCCGGATGCAGCATCCATTCGTGGGCATCTGTTGTAGTTCTGCTTAATATGTCTGCTAGAATGTTTTCCTTCCCTGGTACATAAATTGCCTGTAACTGAATGTTGTAGCTGAGAGCCACATCCCATAGGTCCAGTGCCAACTGGCATAGAGGGTATGAGTGTGTGCCTCCCTGTTTGTTGATGTACCACATAACTGTGGTGTTGTCTGTCCTTATCATCAACTGGCCTTCTTGGAGAAAAGGTCTGAATGCCTGGATTGCCAATTTTACTGCCATCATTTCTTTTAGATTTATGTGCAGATGTAGCTGGTCTTGAGTCCATAGGCCTTGAAAGCACTTGCCCATCATGTGTGCCCCCCAACCGAGGTCTGAGGCATCTGTCGTGATGGTTTGTCTTGGTTGACTTTTGCAGAAGGGCAGTCCTGTGTTTGATTGACAGGCCTGAGCCCACCATAAGAACTCTTGCTTCAGGCATGGGATCATTGGAATTTTGGTTTCTAGGCTGTGCTTGTGCTGAGACCACAAATTCTTTAGGTACCACTGTAGCTTTCTCATATGCAGCCTGGCATGAGGTACCAGTATTATGCAGGATGCCATGAAGTCTAGAGCTTGTAGCACTTTTCTTGCAGTTAGATGGCTCTGCTTTGTTAATGCCAAGAAGTAGAGAGGAAGTTGCTCTTTCTTTTCTGCAGTTAGAAATGCCATTTGTTTTGATGTGTCCAGTTCTGCACCCAGAAAGGTTATTCTTTGGGATGGAATCAGCCTTGACTTTTGTATTGACTGTATATCCCAGGGCTTGCAGCAGGTAGATGACTCTTTGTAAATCTTCTGTGAGTTTGTTTTTGTTGTCCGCTTGTATCAGGCAGTCGTCCAGGTAGGGATAGATTTGAATTCCTGAAGTCTGCAATGAGCGATTACTGATGCCAGGCATTTCGTGAACACTCTGGGCGCAGTAGATAAGCCAAAGGGCAATGCTGAGAATTGATAATGCTCTGATCCTGCAAGAAATCTGAGGTATCTTCTGCAAATTGGTCTTATGGGGACGTGCAGGTATGCCTCCTTGAGATCTAGAGTTACCAGCCAAGACTCCTTGCCCAGCATGGGAAGAAGCTGCTGTAGGGTCAGCATTTTGAATTTTGGGACAATGAGGAATGTGTTTAAAGCGGACAGGTCTAGAATAGGTCTCCATTTGTTTTCTTTTCTTGGTACTAGGAAGAGCCTGGAGTAAAATCCCTTCCTTGCTCCATAAATGGTACCTTTTCCACAGCTCTCATTCTTAATAATTGAGATATTTGTTTTAGAGCTTCTGCCCTTTGAGAAGGTGGTAGGTTTGGCATTCCTCTCTTTCCTGGTAGTGTATGGAAATGGAACCTGTAACCTTTGTCTATAGTCTGCAAAATCCATTTTTCTCTTGTAATGCAGTGCCAGTTTCTTGAAAATAATGTTAGCTTTCCGCCTAAGGGTGCTTCTAGTTGTTCCCTGGTAGGCGGTGCCACCGCCAAGTCACTGTGATTGAGTTGTTGTAGTGGTGGTGGCTGTATCCGTGCCTCGTTGGTTGTTGCCCTGCCACTGGCGACCCCTGTAGGCACCCCTGGATTGGTTTCTGCCTCTAGAGCACCTATTCCTGCCTCTTTGTGCCTTAGAGGAGTCCGGAAAGGACCAATTTTTGGAGGGCCAGTTCCTGCTAAACCTTGGAGGTTGAACTTGTAAGAAATCTTTCACTGTTTGCACAGATTTTGCTTTCTCTTCCATCTTTTAGTACCTGCTGTGCGGGGCACCAAATAAATTGACCTTGTCCATAGGTGCATCCAAAAGCTTAGATTTGACATGGTCTGGTAATGCCTGTTCTTTCAACCATGCATGCCTCCTGATAACTGTGCCAGTCATGGCTGATCTAAAGGAAGCCTCCAGTGCATCATAGCCACATTTTAAAGAATGGTTACTAACCTGCTGTATGTTATGTAACATTTCTTGAACATACTTTTTATCTATAGATTCTTCTGAGGACAGCTTTTTAGTCAACTGGTCAAGCATAAACTCTTGATATTGAATCATATGAAATTGGCAGTTCAAAGCTCTAGCTGACAAAGTAGCAGAGGTGTAAACTTTTTACCCCATCTCTCTAAGGACCTGGAATCCCTTTCAGAGGGGAGGGGGTTTTTAGAAGAAGTAGCTGCTACAGCTTTAGGGCCCTGGGAGATAGTCTCTGGATCTGCAAAAGGAGCCTTATATAAGTGGTGATGAGTGTCCGGAACCCTGTAGTACCTATCGGGCTTAGCAGGAGCCGGAGGTAAGGTATCAGGAGCAGTGCAAGCATCATTAAATGCATCATCAACAACAGATAGGACTGGAGGTATAGCTAAAGGCCTATGCTGTGGCAAGTGTAGAAAGGTCCTAAGCCTTTTCCTAGAGTCTGAGAAATCTTGGCCCTGCCACTGAAATTGTTCCCTCATAGCATGCAAGGTTTCCCCAAAGGAAAATTCCTCAGGAGGAGAGGCTGAAGGGATGGACTCCTCAGCATCAGAGTCTTCATAAGGAGAATAAGAAGCCTCAGGAGGGTCTGTATGATCTGAGTCATCAGAGGAATCATCTGTGGCTACTGGCTCAGGGGGCTCTGCTCTAGGCCTTTTTTCTGGAGGAGGGAGAGAGGCCCTGTCTGGATGAGGCTGGGCTCCACGAATTAAAGTGATGAGATCCTCTGCCAAGGAAAGCATATGGGAGCTGGTGCTGGGCCTGTGAGAGGGGGGCTTGGCAGGCACAGGCTTTGATGCTTTGGCTGCCTTAGCCCTGGCAAAGGCCTTAATAGACATAGCTGGAGGAGGCCTAGCAGCTCCACGTGCAGAGGTAGAAATATCTAGGGGAATGGTGTCTGATAAATCCTGTGAAATCGCAACAGAAGGTTGGATTTCAGAAGCCGTTTCTACCAGGATAGAAGAGGCCTCGGTAGAAGGCAAGTTATCGGCTGAAGAAAGAACCGCTTGCTCAGTTTCGCCGAAACCGAGACACTGTGGTTTGCTTAACCGCGGTTTCGGCGAAACCGCGGACCGCGAGTGTCGGTCCTTTTCTTTTCGCTCTTTGGTTATTTGCGTAGACGGAGGATCCGATGGCATAATGTAGGCAAAATCAGAGCCGAAAATCTGTTCAGCAAAGTCCGGCGACGTCTAAGCGTCCGTCGGTTAAAGAAGCACAGGCTAGACAAGCTGCTACGCCGTGGTCTGGGCCTAAACAATGTATGCAATAGAGTGGAAATCTTTATGAGGTATTTGTTTCCCACAAGATAAACAGTTATTAACTTTCTCTGACATCGGCTGAGGCAAGAAAGAGTCCCCAACGGGGTACTTAGCTTTATAGAAGTCTTCGAAGTAGTATTCGGTAGTAGTAATCTCTGGATCTGACCGACCGGCACTTGCGAACAGCTTCTGCTTCGGGCGCCACGCGGCAAGAAAGACTGAGGAAAATGGCGTCGGCTGATGCCTTTATACCCGAATAACTGCCGCAATGACGTCGGGTGAAGTGCGACACCAGCCGAAGCCAGACCCAGACTTTGGAATCCGGCCGACCGAAGGGCTGCCTGACGACAGGACAACCCATTTGTAAAGATTGCAGATGCATCCTTGAAGGACATCCACAAAGCATTCTATAGCTATGTCAGGAATCTCAATGGCAACACCCAGATCTGCTCTGAGTTACAGTACAACGGCATGAAAATTACAGTACCAACTGATATTGCCAACATCCTGGCAGATAGGTTCAGTGCTAACTTTACCCCCCTCTCACCTTTAAAGGGCCCACATCTATACAGGAAGAATGCAGAGTCCCTGTAATCACAATTACGCAGGTAAAAGCTGCACTCTCTAAACCCAAAAACACAGCAACAATGGGATTGGACAACATCCCAGGCTGCGTTTTACACAAATTTCAGAACAAACTGGCTCCCCACCTAAGCACCATGTTCAATCATAGGCTCACATCATGCTTTGTGCCCACTGAATGGTGCACAGCAACAGTTATCCCACTTCACAAAGGGGGAGCCTCCACTGATCCCGGGAACTATCGCCCTATTAGCCTGCTGAGCCTGGTCTGTAAGGCCATGGAACGTATCATCATGGAACTCATAAACAAAGACATTGGTAACCTCCAAACTCTGGACCCCACCCAGTTCGGGTTTGTGAAAGGCAGATCGTGCCTCCTGAACATGATCGGCTTCTTTGAGGCAGTCACCAAAGCTGTAGACGAGGGTAAGGTGGTTCACACCGCCTATCTTGACCTTGCCAAGGCTTACAACACCCTCCCCCATTCTGGAATTACAGATAAACTCACTAAACTAGGTATACATCCTTACATCAAATAATGGGTTGCCAACTGGCTTACTGACAGAACCCACACTGTAAAAGTTGCAGACTCCAAATCTGACTTCAAACCAGTGACAAGTGGAGTACCACAGGGTTCAGTCCTGGGACCTCTACTGTTTGGTATCTACTTCTCTGAAGTACAGGCTAACACAGAAGGCCTTTGGCTAATGAAGTTCGCAGATGACTGCAAACTAAGAGCCATAGTTGAGTCCCCAAATGATGTGAACATCCTACAGTAGGGCCTCACTGAGACAGATGCCTGGTGTCAGAGCCATGGCCTCAAGCTCAATGCCAAAAAGTGCACTGTCATCCCCTTTGGTAAAAACTCTGTACCCATAAACTACTACATAGGCAGCAGTCTACTTAACACTGAATGTGTGACAAGAGACCTTGGCACCCAGGTGGATAGTAGTCTCTCCTTTGAAAATCACATTGCCACAGTAGTCAGGAAATCCTATGTGGCACACCTTATCACAAAAGGGTTGTCATCCAGGAAAAAAGAGGTCATTGCTCCCCTCTACTCGACACTCATTAGACCCATTTGAGAGTACAACTCCCCTTTTGGAATTTACCTCGCAAGACATCTGCAGCAGCTGGAAAGGCCACAGAAGTACCTCAAAAAGAGGATTACTGGCCTCAAACAACTCCAGCTTTACTCCGTAGCATATCGCCTACTCCAAGGTGATCTCTGCCTAACTTATATAGCTATTTTAAACCCAGAGCTGTTGAACATGCTGCACCTAAAGAAATCCCAATCCCTCTGAGCTACATGCTGTAGGGACCTAAACCTTGTCACCGCAATAAACAAGGCATGCTAGAGGGATAGATTCCTGCCCCAAAGACTTCCCATACTCTGGAACAAGCTACCCATCTATGTCAAGCAAAGTTCCTCATTAGCACTCAAGAAAAATCTTGATGAGGGATGGGAAACAGGAAATACACCCCGGGGATCACTTCTGTGGCTCTGCTCGACAGGGGCACAGAATAATAACTTTATTGGGTGGCATAAGCCGAGGAACCTTGTTGGCTAGTCTTACTTAGGCCCTTGGGCCAATAGCCTAGTACCTACCTATGAACCTATATAAATGCTCGTATACTACTTTGGTGTAGGTTTGGACATATATGCCAGTTCCTATGGTGGGGGAAGGGGCTGTGAAACTGTTTATACCTTCCCTCAGGAGGTTGTAATAAACTTTGTAAAAGTTTTTTTGACCGACCCTAGCTGGGGGGTGGGGGGGGCTCGGGGGATATTCGACTTCAACAGTAACTGCTTTGCGGTCGAAGCTTTTCAGGGAGGATGACACTGTAAGGATACTGTAGTGGTTACTCATGTTGGCTAATACCAAGTCCAAGATATCACCTCTTGTGGGGGTGTCGATCAGCTGGTCCACGGCATTTACACTGACAAAATCAAGGAATCTCTGGGCATTTGTGTTTTCGCATGAGTAGTTCTTCCAATCTATGGCTGGGCAGTTAAAGTCACCCAGGATCAGGGTAAAGGGTTTAGAAGGACTGACAAAAGTATTGCAGAATAGGTAGTATCTCACACAACAAGAAGAGGATCAACTGCAGAATGCTAAACAGAAAATACAAGATTACCTCAAAAATATGCATGAGTTTAGAAAGATTGCTGTTAAGCAACTGTTTTTGATAATAATTCTAGAGCACAACAAATTTAGCACAACTACTCACGCAACAGAAAGTAGAAAGGACTGTCGCCAAGCTTAGGGAGCGTATAACAAGCAAGAGATCCTGTAGAGGTATTAGAAATATTGTGGAAATTCTATGGAAGTCTGTATAAATGACAAATATGGAACTTAAGAAAATGTACAAATGGATATGTCTATGGAAGAATTAAATATGCCAAGGTTAGAGGTAGATGAGGCTCAATTACTAAAGTTAGGATAGGAGGAGATGAGATAAAAATGGTGATGTATAACCAATCTACAGGAGAGCCCCTAGAAATAAATGCCATTCCTGTGGAAGTTTGGAACCTAGGAGGGGAAAAAATGATAAAGATCTGGAAGATTTTGTTTAACAGTATTTTAAGAGAAGTAGAAGTACCAACATCCTGGAAGAAAGTGTTGGTAGCTATAATACCTAAAGAGGGTAAAGATCCATCAGATCCAGCTTCATACAGGCCCATTTCAATACTAAACCATTAAGTGTTTACTCTATAATGGCTAGAAGAATGGTAAGAGTGATGCCAAAACTGATAGATATGGATCAGTGTGGTTTTGAGGAAGGGAGGCAACCATTTGACAACATTAACAGAACACTGATGATCCGGAGGGAAGCAAAACGTTAAAAAAAAACACCACTGTTCTTGTTGGGTCTTGATGCAGAGAAAGCTTTTTACAGAGTAAGCTGGGATTTTATGAGCAAGGCAATGGAAGTATTTTCATTCCCTGATAAAATTATAAGATTCATTAGGAAGATATATGGGAGATCAGAGGTGAAGATTAAAGTAGCAGAGTCCATTATGACAATTTCTGCTTGAGCAGAGGAACCAGGCAGGGGGGGGGGTCCTCTTTTTCCCCTTGTTATTTGCATTACATTTAGAACCACTGGCAAGGAAAATGAGAGTCAGAAATTCAAGGATATAATTGATATGCTAGTCAAAAAAGCTGGCTCCATTTACAGATGATATTATTTTATACCTGATAAAACCAAAAAAAAGACATTTCAGTGTTGTAGAACATTCTGAGACAGTTTAAAATCTTTTCAGGATACAAAACTATTGAAGTTAAAAACAAAGGCAATAGCTGTAAATTATGCCCCCACACACAAATTGGTTCACCAATATCCATATTTATGGGGACAAGATAAAATGAAGTACTTAGGAGTACGGATTAAAAATGATTCCTGTGGTAGTTAAGGATATGTAGGAAGAGACTAAACAAACAATAATACAACAACTAAGAGAAATTGGAAGCTCTGTTATATGGATACAGATAGTAAGATACAAGCAGTTAAATGTTTTTAGTCCCTTCAGTCTTACACATAGGTCAGACATATTTTTATCAACCGGAAGAAAAGTTGCGGATAGCAATTAAGAAAGAGCTGAAGATTTTTATTTGGGAGGGGAAGACGGCAAAAGTTAAGTGGGATAGGCTGGTTCTTCCAGTAGAACAAGGCGGACTGGGATTACCCGATTTGAAGGGCTACTTCAGAGATACACAGTTAAGGCTCCTACACATAGCACAAGCAGAAACCTATAATTCAAAGTGGAAAGGGAAGATGATGATGAAACATGGGGAAGCTCAGGAAACAAGGAGAGACTGAGATTTTGTATGCAAATCTTTATGAAGAATAACAATAATCATACTGAATATTATATTCAAAGTATCAGAAAGTATTTCAAGAACTAAGCCAACACAGGAATGGAGAAAGGAGATTCTGCCAATAGGGATGACTGCAATTAAGGATACAGACAATAGACATGAGGGTGCTGGAATTTATTGAAGAAAACTGGCAAAAGAACCAAGGTATTGGGAGCAAATAATTAAAGAGGGAAATGTAATAGAATGGGAAGAGGCCAAGAATTTATTTAGACTGCAGGCTAGACAATATCAATCCTTGACAGGGAAGGCAGAGTATATGCAAAGAGAAAGAAATAGGGGGGTCCTAATAGAAAGACCAGCAGTGGTAGAGTTTTGAGTAGAATCTAGAACAGAAGCTGCTGTTAAAAAGGAATAATTAGTAAAGCATATAGAATGCCGCATGATAACTGTAAGAATCAATCGGAGGTGGTTAGAAAGGATTGGGAAGAGAGACTGGATGAGCAATTCATAAAGAAACAATGGGGGATATTTGTGTTTCTTCCAAACATGCAACAAAATCAGGAAGATTTAGGATTTTTACTTGAAAATGTTTACATAGGTATTTTTATACACCAATTAGACTCCAGAGAATTTTTCCTCAGGTAGACAGCAAATGTTGGAGGTGTGATGGGGAAGAAAGAGGTAATTGACACATTTTCTGGAAGTGTAATTCCCTGCAGACTACATTGTCAGAGATACTGGTTTATCTAGGGAAATTATTTTTCTGAACTATAATACAGAATCAGAACTGCCTACACATAGTAAGGCCTGGATGTGTTCTACATGAGTTACAAAGTGAACTGGCACCACATCTGAGTGCACTGTTCAATCACAGCCTCACCTTAGGCTTTGTCCCTACTGAATGGTGCACTGCTACAATCATCCCTCTCCACAAAGGTGGAATGACTACAGACCCCGGGAATTACTACCTCATTAGCCTGACGAGTCTGATATGTAAGACTATGGAGCGCATCATCATGGACCTAATTAACAAGAATATACGGAATCTCCAAACTCTAGATCCCACGCAATTTGGTTTTGTGAAAGGTAGATCATGCCTGCTCAACCTAGCTGACGTCTTTGAATCAGTCACTAGAGTTGTGGATGAGGGCAAGGCAGTACCTCGATCTGGCCAAGGCCTTTAATACCATTCTCCACTCAGGAATCATTGATAAAGTCACCAAACTAGGTCTCAACCCCTATATCTTTAGGTTGGTTGCAAATTGGCTCACAGATAGAATCCACACTGTGAAAATAGCAGACTCCAAGTCAGACTGCTAACCAGTCACGAGTGGAGTCCCACAAGGATCAGTACTGGGTCCTCTCCTGTTTGACATCTACTTCTCAGAAGTCCAGGCCAACACGGAGGGACGCTGGCTGACCAAGTTCTCAGATGACTGCAAGCTGGGAGCCATTATTAACCCCCCAAGTGATGTAGACATCCTGCAGAAAGGTGTCACTGAGACCAATGACTGGTGTCAAAACCATGGCCTTAAGCTTAATGCCAAAAAATGCGTCATCATCCCCTTTGGTTTAAACTCAGTTCCCACTAATTACCACATTGATGGGAGCCCAGTGAACACTGAAGGCATTATAAGAGATCTGGGAACACAGGTTGACAGCAACCTCTCCTTCGACCACCATATTGCTACTGTGTTCAGAAAGTCCTTCCATGTGGCACATGTCATTACCAAGGGTTTTGTATTCAGGAAGAAAGAGGTCATCATCTCTCTACTCTTCCCTCATTAGGCCAGTCACTGAGTATAATGCCCCATTTGGCATGTACCTCACTATACACATGCAACAGCTGGAAAGGCCACAAAAGTACCTCATGAAGAGGATCCAAGGCCTTAACTACATGTCCTACATGGACAGACTCAAAAACCTACAAATAATCTCTGTCTCATATAGTCTACTAACAGGCAATCTCTGTTTGACTTATAAAGCTATGTCTGACACAGCTCTGTTAGAAATACTACATCTAAAGAAATCCCAAGCCTTCCGCACCACACACTCCAGAGATGTCAACCTCATTACCACAATCAACAGAACATGCTGGAATGACAAGTTCATAACCCAGAGACTGCTCATGCTATGGAATACTCTTCCCACACATGTCAAACAGAGCACCTCACTGGCCCTCTTCAAGAGAGATCTTGATGAGTGGATGGGAAATAGAAAGTTCACCCCCGGGAATCACTCCAGTGGCTCTACTTGATAGAGGCACTGGGAACTAACATCGGGTGGCACGATGCCAGGGCACTTCTATGGGCTACTCTTGAAAAGGCTCCAGGGCCATTAGTCTAGTACACACCTATGAACTATTGCAGTCCTCATTTTTGCGAGATACTGGCAGCAGGTTGGCTGAAGGTCAGCCCAATTTCCAGAACCATACCTTACTCCAGTGGTTTCATTAGCTCCCACCCCCTCAGACACAAGGATAATCAGTGCTATTAGAGGGGAATCGGCCATGCTGTTTTCAAATCTATTTTGCCCTGGCTGAACCAGGAGTCTGCCCCAGTCACCAAAGGGAGGGTGTTTTCCCATGACAAGCAGGGCTACCCCAGAGGTCCCCTGATCTCCCACTCCAGGGGGCTCAGAAAGATCATGGATGGAGAGGACCTGAAAGTAAGATGTGAGGGAAGGCAGATAACAGTAGAAATAAATAGGACCCACCTCAATCCAAAGATTCCCAAGATCAAGAGAGTGGAAATGGAGTGTGGGAATACGGACTGCAGCTGTAAATGTACTCAAACATCTACAGTGATGGCAAGTTTCCAACACAACTAAACAATATTCACTGTACAGTTCATTACTGCAGACCTCGTCTGTTGAATGAGTCTGGAGCATATACTCACTGGGTACAATGGGATCCCCTACAAAAACAGACATTTCAGGATGGCAGAGGCAAACGCTGCCCTATCCCTGGATACAATACCCAAATTAAAATGCTCTGAATTGATGTGGACTGAGGACCAGATAGCTAGTTATAAAATGGACTGAATACTGCTCCCCACCATGGAAAGATGTGGTGACAGCTGCAGCTCTAGCAGAATATGTTTTAACAAACATGTCATGGTATAGGTTTACCATGGGCAGAGCAACAGCAGTTACAAATTGCCAACCACTTTGGTTGTGTCTGCTTGTTAACTGGTCTCTCCACTCACTGCTTTCTGCAAAAAAGAGACAAAAAGCTGCTCTGATTTCCAGATTTCCTCAGTTTTGTGCATGTAAAACCTTAGTTGTAACTACACATGTAGTGAGTGAATACATATCTCTCTCTCTCTCCTAATCTATGGCTTACAAAAAAATACAGGGAGGTGGATGGCCTGATTTGGATAGATGTTCATCACAACCTTGCACATAAGGGATGGTAGAATGAAGAGATGTACCATCTTAGTGGAAGATTAGGAAAGTTCACTTGTACATCAAGATCTGTAATTCTGCAATTCTCTAGAGGTCACAGCCACCAAAAGCAGCATCTTCAAGGAAAGGTACTCAAGAGGGCTGAAGCCGCTGGGTTCAAAGAGAGCCAAGGTTAATTTCTGTAGTACAAAAATAAAAAAACAAAAACATAGTGTCGTGATTCTCCTTCTAGGTGGCCTAAGATTCAATACCTTCTTTATAAACTATGTTACTGGTTACTTAACAAGAACAACGGGGGTCCAGAGTGAGAAAAGATGAAACAGCAGGGGCACTGAGCTTTAAAAGGCATATATGACAGGCCAGACAAGTAATCCAACACCAGTGACAGTGAAGCTGTGTCACGGCCATGGTCCCTTCAAAGAAATCAAAAGGAGAGTTTCTTCACATTTTGCAAGATATGAGCTCCTTGTTTTATATTTTACTAGCCTCCCTCATAATGGTTAGCTTGTCCTATAAAAATATGCCTGGATGGCATGATAGATAAATCATCCAAGCTGTCAGCTTCAGTGTGGTTATCTCGGGGTACATGAGGGACTTTTTTTTTTTTTTTAAGTCAAGTAGTCCACACTCTGAGGCAACATTTTTAGCGCTTCCATTGCTAGGCTGATCTGAAGGCAGAACCAATGCTGTGTGTCCAAAAAGGAGGCCATCAATACAGCATTTAGCCTGACCTCATTGGTTTTCTGCAAAAGACTAGGGTACAAGGGTATGGGAAGAAATGCCTACAGAAATAAACCTTTCCTATCCAGGGCCAAAGCACCTATTTCCTAAGCTGTTTGTTCTGCAAAACATGTTTCTCAGCTAACTGCTTTTTTTTAGGGGAGCCACTTTTGTTCAGATCCAGGAATATTTTCCTGTTCAACATCTGTTCATGTGGGTCTATATGGTATCTGTTCAGTCGATCTGCTAGGGCATTTTCTCGAGCATGATATAGATCCTCCTGATGAACAGGCCTGACTGCTGTTTTACCTCCAATGCCCGCATAAACTTATCTGCACACTATGTAGAACTGCATGCCCCTTGCTTGCTGATGTACCACATAACTGTGGTACTGTCAGTAGGGATTTGCAGAGTCCTGGCCTGAAATATGTTTTTGCCCTTAATGCTAATACCACTGTCATCACCTCTTTCATTATTTGTGTGTTTTATTCTCATGGCTATTTCCTATATGCCACAGACTTTATAATGCTCCAAAATGTAAGTCACTGTGTGTGTAGGTTGAGCTGGCCTGAAGGATTCCCCCATTTTGAGGCATTCATGCAATCTCTACTATGAGAGTTCCTTCTTTATGTAAGGTAAGACAGGGATAAGAGTTTCTATGAACTATGGATGCTGCTACCATCTGTTCCTGAGATACCAGTGTAGCTTTCTCATGTGTAGTCTTGCTAGGGGTACTGTCAGGATACATGATGCTGTGTGACCCACGACCCTAGGGAATGACAGTTGATGCAGAGGAGCTGATGTCCCTGTGGTACAGAGTTTGATTCCCTCAGCCCTCATTTACTTACACTGTGACCCCGAGAAAATCACTTAACCATTGTTTCCAGGTAGCAGCCGAAAAAAAACTGAGCGTGTCCACTGGGACTACCTGGTTAGCACATGGGTGTTATTATTATTATCATCATCATCATTATCTTGATGTCATGAGCTCCTTCTCTAGGATACTCTGGAAAATGAGGGTCATAGCGAGTATGTTTCCTCTGGGAGAAACATCCTCAAATCTTGTATCGAGCAGTGTACCCAGAAAAACAACTCTCCTTGGTGGGGTCAAGTTTAACTTGGCCACACTGACAGTGAGCCCTTGGAAGTATGTAATGGTGAAATTCAAGGTATTCCGAATCCCCTCCTGGGAGTCTGCTTGCATCAGGCAGTCATTCAGATATGAGTAGGTTTGAATGCCCATTGTTCTACAAAAGGCAATCACTGGAACCAGGCATCTTGTAATGACCCTGGGTGCAACAGACAAGACAAAAGGTAAGGACGTGAATTGTACATGACCTCTCCATACTTTGAATCTTTGCCACTAACTGTGGTCCATGGCTGCTGGGATCTGTATACAGGTATCCTTCAAGCTGAGAGAGATCAGAAAGGCCTGCATGGACAAAGAGGTAGGAAGCATTACAGAGTTAACAGTTTGAATTCTGGATGATCAGAAAATGTTCAGTCTTGACAGCTGCAGAAGACACCCCTTTGTGTACCTTCTTTTCTGGGCACTAAGAACAGCCCTTTGTTCTAGAAGTTTTCCTAATAGAAGATAGACTACACTTAAGTGATCAGTGGGAAATAAAGAAATACTCTCTGATTTTGATCTGCTCTGGAACCTATAACTTGTATCTCAGTATGTGGATTTTTTAGGACCTACTAGTCCAGAGTGGTCCAGAGTTATGTTTCCACACTTTCTGACAACTCCAACATCCCTCTATCTTCCCAGAAGGTGGGAGAAGGGAGAATGGAGTAGGAGTTTTGGGGAAAGGAATGTGACAGCTGGCTGATTCATGACCGTTTCCTCTCATAGTCCCAGGCCTTCATATCCTTGCTTGACTGGGTTTTCTCTTCCTTTGGTTATACAGGATACAACTTTGTTGGATAGTTACTCCTGAACGTTGGTGACTGTAAGTAAAAAATGAACCTGCTATAGAAGAAATACAACAAATTTTTTTTTGGGTCTACATGAATGTCTTTGTATGGGGTTCATTAATCGTGATCTATACCCCTATTTTAATGTAGAGTTTCCACTTGTGCCTAAATTGTATGGATTGCCCAAAATTCATGAAAAAGTACAGTTTTGTACCTACCATAAATGTAGATGTTCGAAGATCCACATTGCTACAGTCATAACTTATGGGTAGTCCGCTGTCCTCGGTCGGCCCGAATACCAAAGTATTAGGCTGACGTCGGTCATGGGCGCGCAGATCTGACGTCAGAGCGTCACGGTATTAAAGCGCATGACCGACGTCATTTCCTCAGTCTTTTCTTGATCCAGATGTCAGAAGGCCCTAAAAATAAAGGCCACAGCCAAAAATAGAATAACTCCCTAAAACCATGTACAAAAAACAGCTACAACCCAAACATACCACCACTCCAAACTACAGAGGGGAAGGAGGGAGGGTAAATTGGACTGCAGCAATGTGGATCTTCGAACATCTACATTTATGGTAGGTACAAAACTGTACTATGTTTTTCATCTCACATTGCTGCAGTCATAACTTATGGGTAGAATCCCAAAGCAGAGGTAAAGGGAGGCTGGCAAAATCATAAAGCATTGGGGGCTGCCAAAATGCCCTGTAAGATTGCAGTGGCAAATCCAGCCCTAGATTTGGAATAAAGAGGAAGATGGTAATGTTTAGAAAAAGTGTGCACTGAACTCCAAGTAGCTGCTTCCAAAATATCTTTAGTAGCTACCCCCCCCGTAAAAAAGCAGTAGAAGTGGCAGTAGCCCTAGTGGAGTGAGGCCTGATTCCAGCTGGAATCTCCTTACCATGATGAGAATAACAAAAGCAATACAAAGGCCAATCCACTTAGAAATAGTTTGTTTTGAAACAGGTTTCCCCTGAGAACCCAGAGCAAAAGAAACAAACAACTGCTGAGACTGTCTGAACCCTTTAGTCTTGCTCAAATAATAACGCAACTGCCTGTGAATATCCAAAGTGTGCAAAATTTTCTTCCCTTTATTTTGGGGATCTGCATAAAAAGTAGGCAAATGAATAGATTGGTTCAAGGCCACATTTGAAACCACTTTAGGCATAAAAGTAGGGTTAGTACGCAGAGATACCCTGTCCTTATGAAAAATTAGGAAGGGTTCAACTGCCATTAGAGCCTGTAATTCAGAAACCCTTCTAGCAGACGTAATGGCCAACAAAAAAGCAGTCTTCCAAGACAAAAACTTTAACTCAGACGTAGCTGCAGGTTCAAAAGGAGGTAAAGTAAGTTTTTCCAACACAAAATTGAGATCCCAGGAAGGAGTAGGAGCTCTATGCGGGGTCTTATGTTCTTTGCCCCTCTAAGGAATTGCTTAAACAAAGGATGAGAGAATAATGGTGGATCACAGTCATAGTGAGCAGAAATGGCTGCAGCATGAACTTTTATAGAGGAGAAAGACAAACCCTTGTCCAATAATTCTGTAAGATATTGAAGAGAAACACTCAAATCAGGCCTGGAAACATCAAAGCTCTTTGCTTTGCTCCAAATAAAAAATCTCCTCCATTTATCAGCATAAACCTTCCTTGTACTAGGCCTCCTGGCCTCCAAAATAACATTCAAAACTTGTTGAGGAAGCTGCGACCCTCCAGGTTCTAGAACAGAATATGCCAGGCTGTTAGATGCAGGGACTGAATCCTGACATTGAGGAAATGATTGCCCTCCTGAGTCAAAAGGTGTGGAATCAAAGGCAAAGGGTAAGGAGGTTCCCGTACTAAACTCCTCAGCAGAGGGTACCAGTGCTGTCGAGGCCAGTCTGGAGCTATTAGAATCATGGAGGGCTTGTCTTGTCTGACCTTCAAGAGAACCTTTGGAAGAAGAGGCAGAGGCGGAAAGGCATAGACGTGAAGATTGCTCCAACTGAATGATAGAGCATCCACTTTCCAAGCTGTGGGATGAAACATCTTTGTGCAAAACTTTGGCACCTGGAAATTTAGTGGAGAAGTGAACAGATCTATGTCTGGAGTCCCCCATATCATTGTCAACTGTCGAAATACATGAGGATCCAATTTCCACTCGTGGGGATCCACTATCCGTCTGCTCAAAACATCTGCTAAGGAGTTCTGTGCTCCTGGCAGAAACCTTGCTTGAAGAGTGAGTTGCAAACTGAGAGCAGTCTCCCACAAAATCATAGCTTGCCTGCAAAGAGGGTACGAATGGGTTCCCCCTTGCTTGTTGATGTACCACATGACAGTTGTGTTGTCTGTTTGAATCAACACCTGCCCTGGGAGAAGTAAATCCTTGAAAGCCATCAATGCAAACTGGACTGCTAACATTTCCTTCAAGTTGATATGTAAATGTTGAAGTCTGGCAGGCCACGTGTCTTGAACCCATTTTCCATTGAGGTGTGCTCCCCAAGCCTTGTCCGAGGCATCCGTCGTTAAAATCTGACTCGCCTCTGGTCGGGTCACAGAGAGTCCCTTGTTTAGGTGACATTCCTGAGCCCACCACAAAAATTCCTTTTGAATGCAAGGTATTATCTGAATGACAGTGTCCAGATCTTGGCAGTGTTGTGTCCATACATTGTTGAGATACCACTGTAGCTTCCTCATATGCAGTTTGGCATTGGGAAGCACCAGAATACAAGATGCCATGAACCCCAAGGCTTGAAGGACTGTCCTTGCAGTCAGCCTGGACCGTAGAGACAATTGATGGAAGTAAAGTGTAAGATTCTTTTGCTTGTCCGGGGTCAAAAGGCCATCTGGGAAGCTGTATTCAGTCTCACACCCAGAAAGCACATTTCCTGAGAGGGTACTAGACTGGACTTTGTTTCGTTCACAGAATACCCTAGGCACCTTAACACTGTCATAACATACTGTAGATGGTGAAGAAGCTCGTGCTTGTCTTGAGCAAGAATCAGGCAATCGTCCAAATAAGGATAAATTTGTATTCCTCTTAACCTGAAGAAGGCTATCACTGGAGACAGAACTTTTGTGAATACCCTGGGCGCAGTAGATAAGCCAAAGGGCAATGCAGAGAACTGATAATGTAAAGTCCCAGCCCGAAAACGCAGGAATCTCCTGCAACTGAGCCTGATAGGAACATGAAGATAAGCCTCTTTGAGATCCAGAGTTACCATCCAGTGATCTTTGCCCAACAGAGGCAGAAGTTGTTGCAACGTCAACATTTTGAATTTTGGAATGTCCAGATATGTGTTGAGGATAGATAAATCCAAGATTGGTCTCCAAGTGTTTCCTTTCTTTGGTACAAGAAATAGGCGAGAGTAAAATCCGAGGCCCACTTCTGACAGAGGGACCTGCTGTATAGCCCCCATTTGAAGAAGTAAAGAAATCTGTTTGTGAGCCTCTACCCTTTGCTGAGGAGGAATGTCTGGCATGCCTTTGAAAGGAGGCAATGTGTGGAAATAAAACTTGTAGCCTCGGTCTATAATGTCCAACACCCATTTGTCCTGGGTGACTAGAAACCAATTTTGCTTGAAGAGTGCCAACTTTCCTCCCAAAGGAGCTGCCAGACAGGAAGGATCTGGCAGCTGGAGATGCAGGTCATTGGGCCTGTTTACGAAAGGACTGGCCCCTGCCCTCACCTGTAGATTGTGCTGGTGAACTCCATGGTCTAGGCCTGAAAGAACTCTGAGCTCTGCCCCTACCATGTCTAGATCTACCCCTAGACTGTGAATCAGAAGAAGGGTAAGTCCAACCCTTAGCAGGCCAGTTCCTGCTAAACTTAGGGGGCTGCACCTGCAAAAAATCTTTAACAGTCTGCATAGACTTAGCCTTGTCTTCCATTTTTTTCAAGACAGACTCCACAGAAGAACCAAACAAAACTTCAGACTGCAAAGGAGCATCTAAAATCCTAGCTTTAACATGCTCTGACAAATTCTGATCCTTAAGCCAGGCGTGCCTGCGAATAACTGAACCAGTGGCAGCCACCCTCGAAGAAGCCTGCAAAGCATCAAAACCCACTGCAAAGCATGCTTACCCACCTGATCAGAGGCATGTACCAAATCCTGTAATTCCTTACACTCTATGCCCTCTGCCAAAGCATCCACTTTAGATTTTAACTGAGTAAGGAGAAAATTCTGGTACTTCAACATATGAAACTGGCAATTCAAAGCCCTCATTGCTAAAGTGGAAGAGGTATACACTTTCTTACCCCACCTTTCCAAAGCTCTAGCATCCTTATCCAAAGGAACTGGATTCTTTACAACAGAAGCCCTGACACCCTTAGGTCCCTGGCTAATAGTTTCTGGGTCAGCCCTAGGGCTCTTATACAGATATTTATGAGCCTCAGGCACTCTGTAATACCTATCTGGCTTAACTGGCAGGAGGCAAAGAGTCTGGATTAAGGGAAGCCTCAGAGAAAACGTCTTGAACAACATCCAAAACAGGAGGTATAGCCAAGGGCCTATGCTGTGGTAAAACAAAAATTCCCTAAGCCTCTTCCTGGAATCTGAGAAATCCTGACCTTCCCATTTAAAATGCTCCCTCATGGAATGCAGGGTTTCTGAAAAAGAAAAATCCTCTGGAGGAGAAGCAGAAGGAGTGGAATCCTCTGCGTCTGAATCAGAATAAGGAGGAAAATCCTGAATGTCTTCAGCCGAAGACTCTGAGTAATCTGAAGTCTGCTCCAAACTTTCCATTTCTGGCTCCACCCTAGGCCTCTTATCAGGAGGGGGCATAGAACCCCTGATTAAAGTAATTAAATCTTCTGCCATTTTAAGCATGTGTTTTTTAGGCACAGAACCTGCAGAACTAGGACTGACACCTGTGGAAGGCAAACCAGGCCTACCTTTGGAAGGTACCTTAGAGACAGAAGGAGAAGGCCTAACCACCTTAGGCAAAGAAGGGAGAACAGTAACCTGAGAGGCCCCCTCAGCCTGACCTGACTCCTGAGAGGCCACATCTTGCAAAACCAACGTCTCCCCCTGAGACTCAGTTGAAACTTCGGCCGGATCAACCGAATCCACCGTAGTGTCTAAAGAACCGGCGTCCGGAACGGACGAGTCATCCTGCTTGGACTTTAAAGATTTATCTTTGCGCTTCACAGTAGCGGGCGCCGGAGGATCTGACGGCAAAT
Organism: Protopterus annectens; assembly: GCF_019279795.1. NCBI lineage: Eukaryota > Metazoa > Chordata > Ceratodontiformes > Protopteridae > Protopterus > Protopterus annectens. The sequence continues at coordinate 1,221,889,171 of NC_056726.1, forward strand.
TGTAATTACACCACTTACCGAAGACAAGCCTAGCACAATCTAACCTACGCTTAATGGTGCGCTTATTAAATCTAGCACAAAAGCGACACCCTACTACGTCGTGCTCAGGTCCCAAACAAGGAATACAAAGAGAGTGGTAATCCCTATGCGGTATCTGTTTCCCACAAGAAATACAATTATTCACTTTTTCTGACATCCGGAAGTAACTGAGGCAAGAAAAAACAAAAATATTCCCCAACGGGGTACTTAGCCCAACTTGGTTTCGGTCTGAAACTCAGAATATGAAAATTTCAGAACCCCGAACGGCACTTGCAAACGCTGCTTCTGCTTCGGACCACGCGGCAAAAAAGACTGAGGAAATTACGTCGGTCATGCGCTTTAATACCTTGACGCTCTGACGTCAGATCTGAGCGCCCATGACCGACATCAGCCTAATACTTTGGTATTCGGGCCGACCGAGGACAGCGGACTACCCATAAGTTATGAGTGCAGCAATGTGAGATGAAGAACATCCCAACTTTTCCTAGTTTTAGACCGAAAGAAGAAGAAGTATCTAGCTCTGGTTGGCTTACTGAGCCTTTATCTATTTATGTAGCTAAACAGCTAAGAGTTGTTTTAGACAAATATTCTATAGTGCTGAAGGATACTGAACATTTTCTGTGAGATTTATATATAGATTTTGGTAAAGGGACTCCTTCATCCACAATTTTAACGACTTTAGATGTTGAGGCTCTTTTCACCTGCATTCTTAATGTTGAAGGCATCAGTATGGTTAAGAGCTATCTGACATGGGATGGTTCCTTGATGATACACACATTGACCTGTTATGCTACCTGTTAGAGGTTATACTTGAAAATAATGTGTTTGTATTTGAGGGAGCATACTACTGGCAACAGAAGGGCATTGCCATAGGAACCAGCTGTGCCAATAGTTACGCAAATTTAGTTATGGCAGAATGGGAACATTCTAATATTATGGATCATATAGGCACTGACCTTATTTTCTATAGGTGTTTAGTAGATGATGTTTTTTCCGTTTGGATCAGTAATGAAGATTGTCTTTTGAGTTTTATAGAAGAACTTAACAATAGCAATACTTTTTTGTGTTTTACATATAAACTATCATCTACTAACATTGAGTTTTTAGATGTAATGGTCTCTATAAACAGTGCAGGTGCCTTTACCACAGAGTTATATCGGAAATAATGTTACTGTCCTTCCTTTCTGCACAGGACTAGCATGCATCCCCAGCATGTTTTTTCCAGTGTAGTGCATGGGCAGACTTTAAGAGTAGCCGGGCTGACATGCAATAATGACATCCTACACAAGAATTTAGAAACTCTGAAGACAGAATTTATAGGGAGAGGCTATGAAGAAACAACTGTATCTAAAGCCATAAGTGTATCCATGAAACAGAGAAAGGGTAGGGCCAGACCCTACTTTTCCTCTGTAGATACATCTTTGAGGTCGAATTGTAAGCAACCACAAGGTATACCAGTAGTCTTGTCATATAGTTCTGATGTGAAATATATTAGAACTATTTTATACAAAAATTGTCATATTCTGCATACAGACAATGCTGTTGGAGAAGTAGTAGGTGTGCGCCTTGGAGTGGTATATAAAAATAAGAGCACACTTAAACATCGTTTATGTTACCCTAGTGCTCAGCAAGTTGAACGTTCTATGTTAAGAGGGACCAAGAAGTGTAATAACTGTGATTTTTGTCAGTTTATTAATGAGAATGGGCAGTTTGTACACCCTGATACCAAACGGATTTGGCATTTTAAAGTGCAGGCTGATTGCAACACCAGAAATCTGGTTTATTTGGCTCAATGCAATATATGTTCAAAATTCTATGTAGGGAAAACAAATAGAAGACTCAATGAACGTATAAGAGACCAAAACTATTGTACCAGAAAGGAGTTGTTACATAGTGCTTTAGCTAAACATACCATATTAGAAGGTGAAACACACTTATTTACATTTCAAGTAGTACAGGTTATACGTGGAAATATTAGGTTGGGAGATATTTATGCTTTTAGTGATACAGCAGAAATGAAATGGATTTTTAGACTTGGAGCACATTTAGGCTCCGGTCTTAATGATATTGTTTCTATTAAACCAGCATTAAGGGCACGCAAATTAATTAAAAAGTGAGATTATGTTGCTTTTCATAATGAAATGGGCCATTCATTAGTTTTTCTTTTTTTATATTTTTATGTTTTATGTATCCGCGCTGGTGCAGTGGAAGTGTTGTTGCCTCACAGCAAGATGTTCTCCTGTTCGATTCTCGGCTGAAGTGCGGGGGGTGCCTTCTGTGTGGAATCTGCATGTCCTCCCCATGGTTGGGTGGGCGTTCGAAAGACATGCATAAATGGGCGTGCCTTCGTTGAAGGTTGAACGTCGAGCTGGCACCTCAGCGTTCATGAAAATCTACTGCCAATAATTAGCGGACCGGAGTTCCGCTGTGGCAACCCCTAACCGGGAAAAGCCGAAAGACAAATACAACATGTTTTTTGTATGTGTTATTTTAGGAGTATTACTTTAAATCTGTACAAAGTCTTAATAAGATGAGAGTTTTCATTGGTTCGTTTGAACCAATAGGAATGTACTTATTGCATTTTTTATGTGTATAATGTTGTCTGATGAAGCACCGAAGGGTGTGAAGGAGCTTACAACAATAAAGATTGACGTTTTTTTATACATTGGCGTTTCCGTGTTTCTGCATAGTTTTTTTTGGGTCTACTACGTTTGTTTTTTGTAACTGTGCAGCTCATCACTGAGTTCCCTGTTTTTGGACCATTGAGTAAAAAAGTTGCTTGACTGATTGCGTAGCCATACCTTTTTTACTCCAATCTTTGGAAGACACCTCAGCACAGAGTCCAAACAGGAGATATTTATCCAGGGTGCATTAATGAGCTTTATCTTCACTCAGTCTGGCAGAGGCAGTGTCATCATCTACACATGTCTGCTAGTAATCAATGCTGTTGATGTTGTTCCGCAAGATGCTTAATACTGCATCATGGTCAAATTTCTTGCAATGCCTGGTTAACCTGATCTGAAAGGTCACAAAAGCCAAGCAATTTCTGCTTCAGGTCCTTGCCAATTATTCCCTCCCTTCCGTGGACCTCATATTCATTATCATCATCAACCCTCTTTTTCCCATTTTTTTTCCTATATGGGGTTGGTGTGTTGTGTCAACTGTCATCATCACTCTCAATTCAGTGCCACTGGAACTGGGGCTTTAGTCAAGGAGGAGGGAATTATGAACAGTTCCAAATGCCAGTCACTTTTAGCCCAAAACCTTCAGGCATCTGCTAGAAAGCTGAAGATGAAAAGGAATTTCATCTTTCAACACAGCAATGACCCCAAGCATACATCCAAATCAACAAAAGAATGGCTTCACCAGAAGAAAATTAAAGTTTTGGAATGGTCCAACCAGAGCCCAGACCTAAATCCAATAGAAAATCTGTGGGGTGACCCGAAGAGGGCTGTGCACAAGAAATGCCCTTGCTATCTGACAGATTTGGAGCGCTTTTGCAAGGAAGAATGGGCAAATATTGTCAAGTCAAGATGTGCCATGCTGACAGACTCCTACCCAAGAAGACCAAATGCTGTAATTAAATCAAAAGGTGTTTCAACAAAATATTAGTTTAAGGGTGTGCAATGCACACGTACGCAACCAGCTTATTGTACGTTTTTTTATTTTTTGTATTTTTTCCCCCAACAGATTTGGTTTTCAATTGAATTGTACAGGTTATAGGTAACATTAAAGGTGGGAAAAGTTTTGAAATGATTTATTGTGGTCTCATGTTTTTATAATCACAAAAACCTGACATTTTAACAGGGGTGTGTACACTTTTCATATCCACTGCATTCCTCCATTAGGTTCGAACAATAGTGGTAACACTTACCCAAACAGAGTTATGATCTTGACTTACAGCAGTTCTTGTAAACTTATCAGGAACAGCATCAGTAAACACTGGAGTATTTTTCAATACATTCCTGATATAGTCCCATACTTAAGAGAAAAGAAAAAAAAGTTTTACTTATAAAAGGGCAAATAACAAAAAATATATTAGAACAAAAGAAATAACTGGCAAGTATTCTGTTAATCATGAAGTATGACTAAAAATGTGTTTTGTAGTCAATTTAAGTTCATTTTACAGGAATCCTGGTACAGATAGTTAGATATGATAATTTACACATTACAGGGCACTTTAACTGCAACACTAACAGCACTGTCTATCTAGCTAAATGTAAACATTGCCCTGTCTTCTACATGGCCAAGACCAAAAGAACACTAAAAAAACAAATTTATGACCATGTTTAGAATGTAAGCAAAAAAGATATCAATAGTGCTTTAGTAAACATGACATTTCTTGCCAAGACTTCATTTTTCAATTTCTCGTCATACAGAACCTTTGGGAAGAAAGACTAGAAGCTAGCAAAGTGCAATGGCAACAGACTCCAGGTAGATAAAAGCCATGGAATTACTGACAGGATTTCAATCTTCAGTGCTGCAGCCTTAAGTACTGCTAATTTCTAAATGTTCTTATATGGTTGAACCTTTATTCCCCTAATACTGTTCAGATATTGTTTTCTTCAGTTTATTCATATCTTCACAAGTGTCAAACACTACTTGTTGTGAAACAGATCTACATGTTGTAAAGCATCTATTTTTGTAATGTGTATATGCACTATTTGTTATGCAGCATGATTGGTTTAAATTGTTTTGATGCAAGTATTACCAGATTCTGATGAGGTCGTTATGCTGATGAAAGAACTCAATATGTGTACAAATAAAACTTACCTGCAAGTAACTGTGGACTGCTGGCATTCTTCCATAGCACAAGAAATGGTTTTCAGTGGTTTTTATACTGTGGTTTGCTGGTCCTTGGTTGGAGTTTTAATGTTATTTACAGTTAGTTTGAATAATGAATTAAAAAGTACAGTTCTAAAAGTTTTGCTTACCTGTAAAAGTAGATGTACATATTTCTCACTGTGTCAATGGCATTGATGGTTATCTGCCAAGGTAACCCAGTATTGGGCATCTTTCAAAAGGTCAGACTCTCATCCTTTTCTCTTCCTGTGACAGCATATCTTGACAGGGAAGCCTTCAATCTGCAGTCAATCCAAATACCACACAAAAAAGAAATCCAATGACAACTGAATCAAAGAGGTTGAAATCCACCTCAACTTTGTAAAGTCTGAGGGATAGCAAGTAGGTGCTGCAAAACCTACAGGTAAGTAGGACTCAGGCAACTGTATTATGTTCATCATTCCTGCTGCCTCACTGGCATGTTGGGTAGGTTCACAAAGCTTACCTCACCTGAGAGGGGAAGGGATAAGGAATTAAGAGGCCCTGAGAATGGATCTAGCAAAGTTTGCTCTGGACCTTTAAAAGGAATCCAGTTTGTAGTGCTGTCTGAAGGTATGAACAGGCAACCAGGTTGCTACCTCTAGAATGCTTCTAGAGTTCACCCTTTCCACTATACCATTGAAAAGGACAAGACCCTAGCTGAGTGAGTCTTAATCTTGCCTGGAATAGATTTGCCATGGTGGCAGCAACAGAAAACAATAGCAAAGGACATTTGTGCACCAGTTTGGCACCTATGTCTCTAATTGGCTCAGGCAGTCTGTAAATAGTTCACCTCCCAGACACATGCTGCTTGCAAATGTTTATCTCCCAAGTCCTGCTTAGACCACCAAGGGTATACTAACTTGTCAGAGATATGGAATGTATGGCTAGGCTTAAAAAAGTCCCAGTGGACATTAGCCTATTACACACCTATGAACCTCAGAGACAAGTTAACCTTTCTTAGCTCTCCATACAGGACACAAACAGATGTTCAGCATTCCTAAAGGGTTTTGTTCTGTCAAGGTCGTACTGGAGGTCCTTGTGTGCATCCAATGTGTGTAGAATCTTTTCTCCCTTGCTTCTGGATCAGGACAGAGCACTGGAAGACTGATGGCTTGATTCAAGGTATATTCAGAAACAACTTTAGCCATGAATAATAGATTAGTGCATAACGCAACCTTATCCTTGAGAAAACTCAAATACGGTTGGCTCACAATGTCAGTTTGTAGCTCAGAGACTCACCTTACAGACGTTGCAGCAATCAGTAAAAGAGTTTTCCAAGTAATGAACCATAAATCAGCCTGAGAAATAGGTTCAAAAGGAAGCAAGGTAAATTGTTTTGGAGGGGGTCTCACGAGCAACACTCCTACCATAAATTGTTTGACCACAAAAACAGATGAAAGAGGGGTATCCATGAGCAGGCAAGTTGAAATGGCTGCAAGATGCACTCGGACTGTACAAGGCCAAGAGACCAAAGGAAAATGCTGTACAGCCAGTTCTCGGGCCATCACCATGAAAAAGCAAAGATTATTTGACCTTGTACCCCCTTGCTTGTTCGGGTACCATATCATGGTACTACTGTCTGTGACCACTAAAAGAGAACCCAGAGTCCATAAGTGGTGAAGAACTTTTATAAGGTATGAATCACTGCCAACATCTCTTTTACATTTATGTGCTTTGGTGTGTCCTAAGGACCCCATAGGCCTTGCACTTGGACTCCCATGGACCCTGCTATGCATGAAAAATTTAAAGACAGACTGGATTTGAATCTGAAGAGAGAAAGGGAGTTCTGGATTCAAAAACAGTCATTCCAGCCACCACTTCAGTTTCTGGACTACAAATCCCAGTACAGTACCTGAAAATCCAAGGGATGAAGTTGCTGTGTCCAACAATTTTTCAAGTACCGCGGAATTTTTCTCATGTGTAGTCTGACTAGTTGTGTCATTGGGATCACTGATGCCATGAGGCCTAGAAGTTTGAAGAACTCTCTTACTGAGGCCATGTCTAGTTAAGAGAAATCCAAGAAAATGCCCTGATAAGTCAGAACTTTGCCTTCCAGCAGGAATGTCATCCATTTTGCTGTCTATCCAACACCCCAGGAAAATAATTTGTTGAGAGGGTGTAAGGAAGGAATTCTGAAGAGTCAGTTTGAAGCTCAGGTGGGAAATGAGGGATGCAACCTTCACTAAGGACTCAAAGCTCTTGGATACAGAATCTGCACAAATCAGTAAGCCATCTTAATAAGGAAAAATGTGGATGCCTAGGGTTCTGCGACACATTGTAAATACTTCAGGTGCAGCAGACAGCCCAGAGATTAATGCAGAAAACTGATAATGTAAGTATAGCAAATTGCAAAAAAAAAAAAAAAAAAATCTTGAAACTGGGAGTAATAGGAATATGATATTTGCCCTTGAGATTTAGAGCCAACATGAAACACTAGGACCTACTGCAAGGTGAGCATTTTGAATTTTGGAACCTTTACAAAGGTGTTTAGAAAGGGAACAGTCGTTTCAAGACAGCCAGAAAATTTTTACTTTACACAGAGTGATAGAGCTGTGGAAAAGTACATTCAGTTTTCTAAGTTGATAACATGGGTCACCAAAGACAATGTTTAATGTTAGCTGCAGCTCAGGAAAACTGCAAAGAGGAAAAAAGTTAAAACTAAGTGAAACTTTAAATGGCATATAAATTTTAACACAGTGTAAATAAGCACGAGTATATAACAATAGACATTAGAAATTTGTATATTACATTACCAAAATAAATGTTTTGGGATAAAACATCCTTATGTAAGCCAAATTCATGGTGGATTACAAATCAGTGAGAGACATGTACCACGATAGAGTACAGGTAGAGGGGTAAAATTTGGCAAAATTGACCATGTGGGTTAACCTTATAGAAAACAAGGGATCGCTGGTCATTCAGACACAAATTTACTCATGAATGACAAATTAGTATACAACAACCATACCCTTGTGAAAAAAAACAGAACTAGTGTGATTTCTATTTGCCTGCTTTGCTTTTGCTGCTGGTTCAGAACCCTTCCATTGAAAATACACAAATGGTGAGATATTTTCCATTTGATTTATTTCCCTTTTTTGGCTGTTGGTGTAGAGCTCCTTCCTCCTCTGACTGCATAAATAGTGGCAACACTGTGCACTGCTTTTCTAAGAGACTGTACAGACCTCTGTCCTGCTCCTGTTAATATTCATCATCTTTTACCAAGTCAAAGAGCGTAATCAAAACTAAAAAGTAAATAATTAAATAAATAAAATAACATAAAAAGAAAGACATCACATGTAGCCTTATCAGAGTCATTCAAAAATTCAAACTTTGGTTGTATTCCTCTCTCGCTGCAGCCTGAGCAGAAGAAGCAAGAATCTTGCAGAGTACCGGAAAATCAACATCCACACCAAGACTGAGCTTCAGAAGAACCCTTTAGTGGTACCTTGCTTCTCCAAGACTGATTAAATAGACAGTCAGACTTGGTTGCTGCTGGCAACCATCAAACTGTCTGCCAACTACTACTTAGCACTACCGTTAGCTACAGCAGTTAGACACCCACAAAAGTCATCACCCTAGTGTACTGCGGGGAACCTTCTTCCTCCTGTTGAAATACATTTATAATTTTTTTCCCATCCACTGAGGAACGCATTAGAATCATTCTGGGAATGTGCAAAGCACATGCAATGAACCAGATATCAAACTATTAATGCATATATTTCTAAACACTTTTGCAATCATGACCATGAACCTGAATTTTTAACTGGAATTGTACAGTGAAAAAAATGCCCTTTTAAATGCACCTTGAATAGGCAGTCCTTCATAGGATCATAGGAGGTTACTAGGCTATTGGCCCTAAGGCCCTTATAAGCCTAGCCAAGAGTTTAGCCCAACTTTAGATAAGTCAGCACCCAAAGCCCCTGTCGAGCAGGGACACAGGTGGAATCCCAGGGGTGTATTTTCCGTTTCCCATCCAGTTATCCAGATTGCACTTAAAAAGGGATAATGAGGTACTCTATTTGACATGGAGAGGGAGTCTATTCCACAGATGGGGGGAGTCTCTGACACACAAATTGGTCCCGCCAAGTCCTATCGATATCACAGACCAGGTTGAGGTTGCGCATATGGGTTGCTCAAGTGGAGCTTGACTTGCAGATATGCAGCAGTCACATCAAGGCGGGGTCTGAGATTGCTTTATATGCCAAATAGAGGTCACCCCTGAGGTGTCTGTATGAAACTGAGTAGAGAGATAGAGCTTTGAGCCTATCTGTGTATGGTAGATGTTTTAGGCCCTGGATTCTCCTGGAGAGGAACCTCTGTGGTCTTTCCAGCTGCTGACAAGTGTTTTGCGAGGTGCATGATGATAATTGGCCTTATAAGGGAAGAATACAGGGATGTTATGACCTCTTTGTCCCTGGATGAAATACCCTTACTTATGAGGTGGGCCATGTAGAAAGGTTTCTGTACAATGGAAGCAACAAGGTGGTCAAAAGTCAAGTTGCTATCAACCTGGGTGCCCAAATCCCTCACTACACATTGTGTACTTAGGACATTGTTATTAATGTGATAATATGTGGGGATGTCATTCTCCCCAAAGGGGATGATGATGCATTCTTTGGCATTCAGCTTGAGGCCATGTTTTTGGCACCGGTCATTTGTTTGGGTGAGACCTTCTTGGAGGACGTCCACATCACTTGGGGCATTGATGAGTGCACCCAGCTTGCAGTTACAACTTATGAAGAAAAATAGCGCACCAGACGATCACATAACAGAGCTATTCCTGACCATAGTTCTGCTGCACTTACTTTTGTTTACATACACTGATTCCAGAGGTTCCTCATTTCTAGAGCTCAGACTCCTCTACCTCCCTTCAACAGGGTTCACCCTTTCTAGTGTATGATTCAATGGTAGCGAGGGGCTACAGTAAAGAGCCTTCTGATTTATTTGCAACTCCTATTATGCCCATTGCAAATGCAGAATATACTTTTCTCCCTTGGAAACAGTTGAATATAATGAGATATTGTACAAACACTGATTCTACTAAAAATATGTTTTGCAATTTTTACTATTCTGGAGGAAATTATGCTAGTGACGGCAGAGAATTTTGACACAGGTATTACACAATCATTTTTTTAAAGCAAACTGAAACGTACAATTTTAATTTGTTACTCCTCTGTTGCTGCACTGCGAACCACAAGAACTAGTACAGCTTGATTTAATTTTTAATTAGGCAACCAAGTCTCTCACAGGATGGAGAAAACTGCAGTACATTCAGTAATTTGACTTGTCTATAACCTGGAAACATGCCTTGCTCAGCACTGCATGGTAGAGAAACAAAAATGCCTGCTTTTTTTTTTTTTTAAATATTTGCTTTGTTTGCTAGAGGGCCCCACAGGGTGCTGCTTCTCCAACTCCCACCTCAGCCATTGATACAAAGCAAGCAAAAGTCAGAAGGGACAGAGGCACAGAAACATGGTGTGCATTTTATTCATTTATTTATTTTAATCTCCACATCTAGTGTAATTTCACTTTGTCTGTTTTGCCTTTGCTGCTCATTCAGAGCCCTTCCCTTGAAAGTGCACATATGACAAGATATTTTCCATTTGATTTTTTTTTTTTTGGCCACTGGTGTAGAGCTTCTCCCGACTGCTTAAACACTGGCGGCACTTTGCAATGCTTTTCTAAGATTTGGTTTCTAGCTCAGCCTGTCACTCTGTCACAAAACAAGGCCTGCATGCTCTACTAAATCACAGCCAGCTACACAATAAAAATGTACTTTTTCAAATACTTTCTATGCACCAAAGCTCCACACTACCATTTGCTTATTAAGATCTTTAGGGCATGAGTAAAGTGGCACACTGCAGAATAGCAGGATATAAGTGGTGTCCTTTCAGTGGGAAAGGGTAACATTTAGAAAAGCAGTGCGTTACACTAGATGCAAATCCCTACTCCCACATAAATGTACTCCAGTCATGCTCAGATGTCCGTGCACACACACAGAAAGCTATCAGCTCTGCCAGGCTGTGATATTTTAAGCAGTGTACTACAGTGTGTGCATGTGTGTGTGTGTGTGTGTGTGTGTGTGTGTGTGTGTGTGTGTGTGTGTTTATGTCTCTTGCCCCCCCCCCCCAATCCCAATGCACAGCATTACATTTCAGGGTATAGAGAAGAGCCCATGCACAACATTTATCTCGTACAGGGAGGAAAGTATGCATAAATGCATGCTTACTGTAACAAATACAGGCAAACAAAAACTGAGGGTAATGCTACTCAATGCTAGAAGTCTAAACCTAAAAATGCACTCACTCAAGACACTCCTTAAAATGAAGAACATCGATATCTGTGCAGTGACTGAAACCTGGTTCAAGGCTCCAGAGAGCACCCCTGCATTACCAGGATATAACTCATACCATCTAACGACGACCGAAACACCAAGGGTGGAGGCGTGTCCATATTCATTAAGGATATCCACACCTCCAGGCTAGTTGCCCAACACAATACATCCGAAATTATCTAAGTGCAACTAACTCTGGGCAAAACTGCAATCCATATTGTAGCATGCTACATATCCCCCACCATGACTCAGGATTCCCACTCCTTTTTTCTTGATATACTGGAAAATATTAAAGTTCCAACAAAACACCCTAATAATGGGCGATTTCAACTACCCCACCATTTACTGGGAAAACTATTCATGTACCAAATCCTTCACTCAATGCTTTCTAAAATTCATAAATTCCAATGCCCTGGATAAACTTATCCACACCCCCACCAGGGGCAATAACATCCTAGACCTAGTCATTAACATGAGTGACCGGTGTTCCACACCTGAAGTCAACTCCTCGTTGGACAGATCCGACCATAAACTAATCATCACAGATATCCACATCCCCCCACCCCCATTAAGGAAACCACTTTAAAAAATTTTCTCCAAAGCCAATTTCATGCTTAAGACAGAAGTGGCAAACTTCACATCAGCCATGCAGATCGACAATACAGTTACGACTGCCGAATCTTATACAAATGCAGTATAAATGCACTTACATGACTGCATGGATTGTACTATCTCTAGCAGAACCAAGACGCTTTCCTTCAAAAAAAGGAAGCCAATCTGGTGGTCCCCCGCTATAAACAAACTCTACAACAGATGGAAAAAAATTCTTGCAAAAGAGAGTAAAATACCATGAGTGGAGGAGCTCCTTGGTCAGCCTCAGTAAGAAGCTGCAATCCCTCATAAAATCCTCCAAAGCCAGTTATGAAAACAAGATTTCCACAGACTCTAAGGACAACTACAAAGCATGCTATAGCTATGTCAAGAATCTCAATGGCAACACCCAGATCTGCTCTGAGTTACAGCACAATGGCGCGACAATTACGGAACCAACTGATATCGCCAACATCCTGGCTGATAGGTTCAGTGCCAACTTTACCCCCCTTCACCCCCTACAGGGCCCATATCCATACCGGAAGAATGTAGTGATCCTGCAATCACAATGGAGCAGGTAAAAACTGCGCTCTCCAAAGCCAAGAACACAGCATCCATGGGACCGAACAACATCCCAGGCTACGTTTTACATGAACTTCAGAATGAACTGCTCCCCCACCTAAGCACCATGTTCAATGACATCCTCACGTCAGGCTTTGTACCCACTGAATGGCACACAGCAACAGTTATACCACTCCACAAAGGGGGGGCCACCACGGACCGCAGGAACTATCGCTCTATTAGACTGACGAGACTATTTGCAAGGCCATGGAACGTATTATCATGGAACTCATAAACAAAGACATTGGTAACCTCCAAACTCTGGACTCCACCCAGTTCGGGTTTGTGAAGGGCAGATCCTGCCTCCTGAACATGTTCAACTTCTTTGAAACAGTCACCAAAGCCTTAGACAGGGGTAAGGCAGTTCACACAGCCTATCTTGACCTCACATCCCCCTTTCTGGAATCATAGATAAACTCATTAAACTGGGTATAAATCCATATATCACAAGATGGGTTGCCAACTGGCTCACTGACAGAACCCAAAAGTTGCAGACTCCAAATCTGACTTCAAACCTGTGATAAGCGAAGTACCACAGGGTTCAGTCTTGGTTCCTCTCCTGTTTGGTATGTACTTCTCTGAAGTGCAGGATAACACAGAGGGCTTCTGGCTGAAGAAGTTCTCAGATGACTGCAAATTAAGTGCCACAGTCAAGTTCCTGAATGACGTGGACATCCTACAGAAGGGCCTCACTGAGACTGATGCCTGGTGTCAGAGCCATGGCCTCAAGCTCAATGCCGAAAAGTGCATTGCCATCCCCTTTGGTAAAAACTCGGTACCCATGAACTACCACATAGACAGCAGCCCACTTAACGCTGAAGGTGTGATAAGAGACCTTGGGACTCAGGTGGACAGTAGCCTTCCTTTGATAATCACACCTCCACAACAGTCAGGAAATCCTTCTACGTGGCACACCATCACAAAAGGGTTCTCATCCAGGAAAAAAAGAGGTCATTGTTCCCCTCTACTCGGTATTCATTAGACCCATTATTGAGTACAATATCCCTTTTGGAATATACCTCACATCTGCAACAGCTAGAAGGGCCACAAAAAATACCTCACAAAGAGGATTATGGGACTCAAACAGATGCCCTAATGCTGACAGTCTCAAAAAACTCCAGCTTTACTCCATAACATATTGCCTACTCCGAGACAGTCTCTGCCTAACATACAAAGCCATGTCAAACCCAGAGCTGTTGGATATGCTACACCTAAAGAAATTCCAATCTCTCTGATCTACATGCTCTAGGGACCTAAACCTTGTCACCACAATAAACAGAACATGCTGGAGGGATAGATTCCTGTCCCAGAGTCTTCCCATACTCTGGAACAAGCTACCTATCTATGTCAAGCAGAGTTCCTCATTAGCACTCTTCAAGAAAATCTTGAGTGGATGGGGATTTAGGAAATTCACCCCGGGGATCATTTCTGTGGCTCTGCTCAACAGGGGCAGAGGAAAATAACTTTCTTGGGTGGCAAAAGCCAGGGAACCTTGTTGGTTAGGCTTACATAGGCCCTTGGGCCGATAGCCTAGTACCTCCCTATGAATCTATGAACCTTACCACTGGTTCTCATGCAGGCAGCTTGAGGGATGTCTTAGTTTAGTAAGATACTGATTTTCACTATTTTTTTATAACTTCTTCTGCCAAGCTTTTATAGAAGCAGGCCTAAATGTTGTTATTTATACTTCATGCACCAAGTTCGTGTACTCCTGTGTATTTATTTTACCAATTTCTTTTCATATAACAGGCAATCTCTCTTTATCTGTGCTAAAAATAACAGTCAGAATACCATACTTGTTTGAGTAACTCATGAGAATACTAGTATACTAGTATAAGCTAACTCATAATAGAATATCCCATCTTATGTTAAAGAAACTGCTGGATCCAGTACATTTTCATGAAATGTGTTGCCTTCCCAGTTACAAGTTTACTACTATATAGTTTTTTTTTAACTAGTTAAGGCCCACTGGACACAAGTGTCTGTTTTCATTGGGATCTCATAGTCTTACTGTGGATATGTGACTAAATCACACAGCACATGACTAGAATTTGAAAGAAACAAACCTAGATTTTCAAGAAGCAGCGTTTAACACATGTAAATGAAGGAGATATTGTTAGATTCCAGCTCCCACCTCAAAAGCTGGCAAATATTGTTCAACACTAAGAAAGTCTCTTCCAAATACCTTGGTGTCAACATTCGCCAAGTCCAAAGCAATTGTTACTCTACAACTCCAGCAGTTTCAGTAGCTCTACATGGACAGATATATTAAAATCAATGAGAAATAGACTGCAGAAGGTCAATAAAACCCAAAAAGTCAGAAGTCTGATAAAACAAATGAGCACAGTAATTAGGACTGTTCACAGAGATCCGTGTGATATAACAGAAGTAAACTGGATATATTACTGTGCAGCTAAATTAATAACTGATAAAGTTCTACCACAAGAACACAGGGAAGTGAAGGAAAGGAAGGGGAGAAAACGAATACCATCATGGAAGTATCGAATAGAGAAAACTATAAAGCAGTTAAGACTAAAAGTGTCACTGTTAGAAGAATATAGGGGAGGGAACAGATCAACAAAAATATTATGAAAGATAGATGTGATAAAAGCAATGTGCAGTATTAGAACAGACCAGGATCTATCATGCACTATCGCAAATAACTAACTAAATATTTCAGCACAGGGAGAAAAACTTAGATGATACACAGGTAAATATAAAGGAAACATACAAAATAAGCAATTTACTGATGACCCCTAAAAGTTTTAAAGAGAATTGAGAAACAAGATAAAAGGAATTGAAAGACCGTCAAAAAAGAGGAAATAGATACATTTTGGAGAAGTATCTATGAAGATCCTGTGGAACATAACAAAGATGCTAACTGGAGAGAAAGTAAAAGAAAGAATAAGAAGTTTAAAGGTGCAGGATATGAAATGGGATGAAGTAACGGCAAGAGACAAAGTTAAGAAAAGCCTCTAATTGGAAACCCCCAGGCTCAGATACAGTACCTAACTTTTAATTAAAAGTATTAACATCTTTGCATGAAGATTTAGCCATAGGTAAGAACTATTTATATGCGCACCCCAAATAGACACCAACCTGGCTAACAACAGGCAAAACAAGGCTCCTACTTAAGAGTGAACCTGCAAGTTACCCTAAAAATTATAGACCAATAACTTGCCTTCCGAAGACATATAAACTATACATGGGAATTAATGCTGACAAAAGTTTATAGTCCTTTAGAAAAAAACTCAATTACGACAATAGAACAAAAGGGCAATAAAAGAAAGTCATATGGAACAAAGTGGGAGGTTGGCATAATGGTTAAGGTGTTTACCTTATAGACACAAGGTGCAGGGTTTGATTCTCACATGGGGTAATTGGCTAGGCTTAAAATGGCCCACAAGGGCAGTTAGCCTAGTACTAACCTATGAACCCTTTGATAAATATGTAGTTTTGCCTAGTATGAACCTATGAACCTATAACCTCAAAAAAAGGCATAGCAAAATTAATTTAAAATGGGTGGCGAAAGCCAAACACACTCTGGCTAGGCTTATAAATACCCTAGGGCAGATAGCCTAGTATGAACCTATGAACCTATTTGTTGTTAAATAAAGTCATACTGGAGAACTGTAAAAAGGGGAAGAATCTAAGTATGGCATGGATTGACTATAAAAAAAAGCATTTGACAGTATCCCACATTCATGGATAAAAAAGTGCTTAAAAATGTATAAGATACACCCTACACTAATCAACTACATTACAGTGATCATGAAACAGTGACACACCACTCTGCAATTAAGCCATGATAAAGGATAAATTATTATCCCAGGGATAAAAATTCAAAGGGGGATATTCCAGGGTGACTGTCACCATTGCTATTCTGCCTTGCCATTAACCCATTAAGCTGTTTACTTAACAGCTTAGGCCATGGCTACAATTTGGCTCCTAGAAAATAAAGTGTAAAGACTTCTCATCTTTTGTTTGTCTATGATTTAAAACTGTATGGTTCATCAGACGAGGAACTGAAAGCACAGCTGCAGGTTGTCAAAACTTTTTCAGATGATAAGTATGTCATTTGGTCTTGATAAGTGTGCAAAAGCAACCCTTAAAGCAAGAAAACTGCAGCACCAGTAAAACATCAGTTTGGAACAAGAATCTGATATAAAAGAACTTCAGCCAGAGAGAGTGTATAAACATTTGGGAATTGATGAAGTGTCAACAATAAAACATGAACAAATGTGAATAAAACTTAGTAAGTAATACTTTAGAAGACCTAATTAATTTTGAAAACAGCATTGACATCTAGGAGCAAAATCCAAGCTATAAACCAATTTGCTATTCCTGTCCTAACTTATAGTTTTAGCATGACTGACTGGCCCCAAAACGTGTTGGCTTGATTAGATAAGAAAACAAAAAAGACGCTTCATGCTCACCAATGATTTATAAAAATCAGTGTATACCAAGATTATATATTACCCGTTCCGAAGGAGGGATGGGTCTCCTTGAAATTGATTACATGTATAGATCTGCAATTGTGGGACTTCACACATATCTGCTGACCTCTCAAGACCCAAATGTAGTGAAAGCTCTGAAATATGAGGAGAATAAATCTAAGATGACTTCTCTGCTTAATTTAGCAGAAGCATATCGGTGTCAAGCAGGAATGGAAATCAAACCGGAAGTAGATAAAAATCAGGCAGCAACTGAATGTGCCAAAAAACAAAAGAAAGAGTATAAGGTGAAGGACCAGATGAGAAGGCAAGAAATGTGGAAAAAGCATAAACTTCTGGAAGATGTTGATCAAGAATGGCGATAGTGGGTTATGTACACGCTGGTTTACAAAGTCCAATGAACATGTGGGAGAAACAGAGAAATGTAGGTTTTGTAAAACTAAATTGGAAACAGTCACACACCTTGTTGCTGGTTGTGACATATTAATGGCAGAAGGACTATATACTGAAAGGCATAATAATGTGGCAAGAGTGTTGCACTGGGGATTGTGCAAACATTATGGTACTGAAGTGGCTGAAAAACACTGGAAACATGAGCCACAAAGCATCACAGTTTATATCACATGGGATCACCCATTACCAACAGTTCAAAAGATAGATGCTAGAAAACCAGACATAGTGATCCAAGAAAAGAAGACAAAAGCAGCATTGATCACCGAAATTGCCACACTCTGTGACTACAGTGTCTTGCATACAGAGACAGAAAGTCATAAAATATCAGGATCTGCAAGCAGAAACGAGAGTCATATAGAAGAAAGATACCCAGAGAGTTCCAATAGTAGTAGGAGCAACGGGTCTTATAAAAAGAATCTAAGACCGTATTTAGATATGTTACCAATACATGTGACTCCACACGAATTACAGAAGGAATCATTACTGGGCGCACTGCGGGTGCTGCGAAGAGCACTTTTGGCTGACATCTAAGATTGAAAGAATACTAATTTCATGAATTTTAATCATACTTTGACTTGGGAATGGGGTCCATTTCCGTCATAGCATTAGAAACCCAAAATATTTGCAGAAATAAAAAAGGAACAAACCACTACTAAATGTTCACTGCAGCTCACCCTTTAGTATAAAAAGCTGACCTTGCCTGGACCTCCTAAGCCCTCAAGATCCTTATTACTAGTGTTTTCGGGGATGTACTTAATTTTGACTCAAAATTTTGCTCTGTTCTTCGTAATCCCTCTTAAAACTGGAAATTTTGAGAGAATGCCCCCTGCCCTCATGTGGGAGGCAAGACCCCCACACCCCACCAAACTTATATATACCATATCTGAGACCACCATACCTTCGAGAAAATGGAATATAATGGAATTAGTAGATGTAAGCCCGTTCTTTCAGCCATCCAGTCTCTGCATTTTGGGACTCTGTGTAGCAGGTACCAACATTTCAAATGGTTACCCTGTGCTTTCCTTAATGAGCTGTATCTTTTCAGCTATAAACCCTCAGCATGCCGATCAAAGTCAAGTTACAAACATGCAGATGCACATGCACACACATACACAAAGCCTATGCTTAGGCACTGCGAGAATATCCTTTAGAAAAAGGCATCATATGAAAATCTGCATAGACCAGAGATTCAGAAACAAATGGTGCATTGTGTTACATTAAACAGAGTGAAGAGTAGTGACATACATAGGGTCAACAGCTGGGCTGACTTTCTGTTTTGTTTAATGCTATTCAAGTAAAATATGGGCTGTCTGTGTACATCAAGGGAATTTTAACACTCCCCCCACTTGTTCTAGTCTTAGGATGGGAAATAGTAAATGAATAGCCTGGTTAATGACAAATTAATGGCTTGTTTAAGGAGAGTACAATCACTACCTTGGGCATAAAGCTAGTGTTATTTCATAAGGAGCCTCTGTCCTTATGAAAAACTAGGAAGGGCTCTGTACACATGACAACATTCAGTTCAAAAATCCTTCTAGCTGAAGTCAAGGCGACCCTCAATTCAGTTTTCACTGATAAAAAATTGATAGGGGTTGAAGCAGCTAGCTTAAAAGGTGGTAATGTTAACCTTTCCAGAAAGCAGCCAGTTCCATTTCGGGTGGTCTTAAGGACCACTTAAGAAATCTTTTCATAGGGAGGATAGAAGATGTAGTGTTAAATAAGCAGATGTGCCTAAAGCATGAACCTTGACATATACATAGAAAGGGTCTACCATAAAAAAGTCCGACAAGTAGGTGAGGACCACAGACAATAGCACCTGGCTTTGTTGCTGCCCTCCGTTACAGCACCAATGAAAGAACATTTTCCACTTAGCTATATAGTAGTTTTCTGTTGCTGGGTTTTCTGGCCTCCCTTAATGTAACATGACCTCTGGAAACTTGCACTCGGTGGGAATGAGCACAAAATGATCCACCTTGTCAGACTCAAGGGCCTCAGACTGGGCTGTATGACTAACATCCTCCTCTGGGACAATAGGAATACATGCTACAGCAGCAAAAAGGGCTTAACAGAAGAGAAACAGGGCCAGCAAGGTACTATTAAAGACCTCTCGTCCCTGAGGGGAAAGCATGCCGAAATAGACCTGCCCATGAGATGGTGAAGGCATCTTTTACCCAGGCTTCTTTTCTTTTTTTCTTTTTTTTTTTTTTGTAATCTTGATGTAAAACATGATTGGAACATCTGTTTTCTACAGAAGAAAGAAAAAGACTCTACTTCTGACCCACTCCGCTTATGGACCAGATCCAAGAATATGTCCCTCCTTGGCATCCATTCATTGGGGTCCAGTGCTATTCTGCTTTATCTGTCTGCCAAGCTGTTATCCTGTCTAGAAATATATTGGGCTACCGGGGTCACTACTGTGGCCACTTCCCACCCATACACACCACACTAGGCTAGTAGCCTCTTTTCAGAGGAGACCTAATGTGGTATTTATAGTAATAGGGGAAATTTGGCCAGGCACTAGAGGTAGGAGTGTATCCCACCTTCTTTATGTACTGCACGACTGTGGTATTCCTCTTCTGAGTGCCAAAAGGCCTTGCTGCTATATATATATATATATATATATATATATATATATATATATATATATATATATATATATATACACACACACACACACACACACACACATACACACACATACACACATATATATATATATATATATATATATATATATATATATATATATGCCTAATGCATAGTAAACCATGAAATAAGAAAAAAAAGCATCAGTTAAAGGTGGAATTATCCCAAAGACATTTGCGAATTTACAGCACCTACAGTAAACCATGAAATAAACAAGCAGCAGTATAGATGTATTTATCCCAAAAGACATTTAAGAAATTACAGCAGAAACATGCTATTTTTGTGAAAAAATGTTAAAAGGAAAGAGAACTGCGCAGGATCTATACCATTCATCTGATAGTTCTATACAAGTGATGATGTACAGATGGGTTTTGTGCCTGCACAAACTTACACTGGCAGCTTTCCAGAGCTCAAAATTCCCTCCTCTGACTCTCTATGATGGAGGATTGTCTAAGTCTCATCTACAAGAGTAGGCTTAATTCCTGTCACAGAAAGTCAGTTGTTAGTGCTAGGTAGGAAGAACCAAGAAAGACCAGAAACAAGAATTACCTGAAACCAACTAATTCACTGCCAAAAAAAGGAGACTTAGGGACACACGTGGACATTGGCCTCACCTTTGATAACCACATCGCCACAACAGTCAGGAAATCCTTCTATGTGGCACACCTCATCACTAAGGTCTTTTCATCCAGAAAAAGGAAGTCATTGCCCCACTGTACTCATCCTTCATTAGACCCATTATAGAATACAACTCCCCGTTTGGTATGTACCTCTCAAGACATCTGCAACAACTGGAACGGCCACAAAAATACCTCACTAAAAGAATCACAGACCTAAAGCAGATGCCCTATGCTGACCGTCTAAAAAAATCCAGCTATACTCTGTCGCATATCGTCTACTCAGAGGCAAACTCTGCTTAACATACAAGGCCATGTCAAACCCAGAGCTGTTGGACATGCTACACTTAAAGAAATCCCAATCCCTCAGAGTCACATGCTCCAGGGATCTAAACCTTGTCATCACAATGAGCAAAACATGCTGGAGGAATAGGTTCCTGATCCAGAGACTCCCCAGACTCTGAAATAGACTGCCCATACATGTCAAGCAGAGCGCCTCTTTGGCCCTCTTCAAAAGGAACCTTGACGATTGGATGGGAGATAGGAAATTCACCTCAGGGATCACGTCAGTCGCCCTGCTAGACAGGGGTCCAGGGAAGTAAATATTGTGGGAAGAAATAGCCAGGAAATTGTTATGGCTTGGCTTGTATAGGCTCTAGGATCGATAGCCTAGTACCGACCGATGAACCTATAAAAGCACCAACACAAATAACCAAAGCCAACCAACAACACAACAGGGTTGGATGCCATCAAACTATATACAAAATAAGGGGGATGGTGGGCACTGCCACTCAGGCAGTGTAAAATCTGAACAAGTATTACAGTTAAATAAGAATTCTACAACTGTAATACTTTCATTAATCACACGGCCTCCGTGGCAGATGGGTAGATTCCCAAAGCTTAACAACCTGGACGAAAGAAGGACAGGATCCACGTGCCCCTGGAGAATGTTTCTCACATAAACAGCAGTGGTTCTTGAGAAAGAATCCAGTTTGTAGTGCTTTGTAAGGAAAGGTATAAACAGAAGAACTGTCTTCTACCTCTACAATGCTTCTAACATCCACTCCTTTCCAACATGTCACCAAAGTGGATTAGTCTGTGGTGGAATGTCCCTTAACCTTGCCTGAAATAGATTTACCATGGTGGGAGTAACAACATACAACAGCAAAGAACAACTAATGAGTAACCATTTGCTTAGAAATAGATTGACCTTTCTTAACCCCAGAATAGGAAACAAGCTGTTCAGCTTTCTTGAAGGGCTTAGTTCTGCCAAGGTAGTACATAAGCTGCCTGTGCACATCCAAGGTAAAACAGGAACTTCTGTCCTATGTTTCTAGGTTCCTGAAAGAAAACTGAGAGACCGATGGCTTGATTCAGGGTAAACAAACAACTTTTGCTGTGAAAGATGGATAACTGCATAGAAAGTACAGTTGTTTAAGTAAACTTATCACAGCAGTAGATGTCCGGCTGATCACTGCTGCAGTAGTCTTAGCTCTATGGGTTATATCTTGCCAAGGATACAACAGCCATCCAGTTTCCAAAGCGCAAAGCATCTTTCACGTGCCGCAACTGATATAAACCATACAAATTACTCCATTCATATATACTCGTATATTTTTTTGTTTGCATATCCTTTCATTCTTTCCTTCAGCGAAATTTTCATACTAGTTTTCAAAATAAAAGTCCAGCAACATGCAAGTAAGCTTACAGAAACATTGGAAACACAAAGAATTACTGAAATAAATAAATAAATTCTGATCACACACAGAGGATCACCCATTACCCAATGAAATATGTACACCTAACGATTACAGTGTCCTACATACTCAAAGACATACAATTACTAAAATATCAGAATAGGGAAGAGGCAACTGGAATAAAGAAACTCAGATAGTTTTAATAGGTGTAGGAGTAACAGGGTGAACAAATAAGTAGTCTTGGCAAACATCAAAGCAACGCTAATTTCATGGACTTAATCAGATTCCTACCCTAACTGAGGAATGGGGGGGGGGTGTATACTATATCGTCGAACGCTTAAAAAAGCGAACAATAAATAATCGACCCCATGTAAGCGAAAGCTTACAATCTCGAAAGCTCAGAACAGCTATTTTTTTCTAAGGGAAAAAAAAAAATCTCTGTTCCAAAAAAAAAAAAAAAAAAAATTGAAAGAATACATATAGTGGGAGGCTTTGTCCCCCACACCCCCTACTTAAATATACCAACTCCGAGATCGCACTACAGTGCCGAAAACGGCAAAGTAATGGAAGCGGCCAATTGAATTCTTTCCCTGGGAAAGAATTTGTTTAAAAGCCGCTTCGCTATTTTGCCTTTTCGTTGTTTTAAGTTCGACCAATAGGAACCCAGGAATGGATGTCCATTCCATTCAATATAGTGAAAACATTAAATATTTAGAGACATTATTTTGAAAAAGGAGATCTACAGAACCCCACTCCACAAAAACAATCAATAAAATTACACCCTTTCCCCAGCAAGGAAGCTATTTCTATTGTTTACTCACAGCATGACCCAATACCCATCCCACTTTTAAACATGCATTCTGTTATCACACAGCTGCAAAAAAAAAAAAAAAAAAGAAGAGTTGCTAACCACTGTATAATACTTTTCAGCTGATTCCCGATATGTCTATAAATACTGTAAGAAATGTCTAGCAAAACCACATTGTTTGGCACAGTGAAATACTCACTAACTCCCTTTCTGTAGTTTGCACACAACTTATCTTGCTTCAGGATAGACATACTATGATGTTTTCACTAATAATAACCTGACTAACTTTTTTTTCACCTTTGACAAACTATTCTGGGGTCAGGAATAAAAATAAAATCATGAAGAGTCAATCATGTCCACTCCACATCACCAAATACAGTAACAGCTGTTTGCAGACAGTTTCAAAAGCAGCAGTTGCTCGGCAGCCCAGTAGTGCCTCCACAACCTTCTCCCTTTGCTGAAACTTGTCAAAAAAAACTAGGAAAGAAAACCTCACACAGCCTTTTTGAAAAATGTGACCAGAACCACAATGGGTCTATAGCTCAGGACATGTCAGAGAGTACAGTACCTTGGCTGCTGCAATACATGGCTGATGGCGCTGATCGAAACCCCCAGGTCAAGCTAGTTACTCACAGGCGATGATCAAAACAGATCTTCCTCCTCGTTCATTGAAAATACATGTCCGCTAATCCAAACTGCAAGGTAAGCACTCTTCAGCTCCCTGTGATATCCTATTGCAGTTGTGCGAAAATTGGGGTGTCAAAGAACTTGATGATGCTGTATGCCTCCTGCTCCCTTTTGGTTCAGAGGCTGTAATTGCGGTATATGAACTAATCAAAAAATGCAAAGCGGAGCTGCAACTGTTCGGTGCGGAACAACGGAACAGTAGTCTTGGGCAATATTAAATGTGGAGCATTCCGCACAATCCGGAACACTTGGTGGGTAAGGCTACAGCTGCTGAATCAGATTTGGGAAGAGTTTATAAAAATGTAAATGACTGAGGAAATTTATACATCCTATCTGCCTTTTTAGGGGCAGCTGGCTAACTGTCAGGAGAATTACAGGCAGTACCACACACATATAGTCCGAAGGTGACAGAAATGGAAGACTGGGTGCAGGTTCTGGAAATTCCTTCTATACAGCTTACAGTATTTTCTGAGGAACTTTGAAACCTCAGTGTTCTCCCACAGAAGACACTGGCACATTCTAGAAATAGTCTTGGAACCTCCCATAGGGAGAGTCAGAAAAGTACAGTTTTGTACCTACCATAAATGTAGATGTCCGATAGACATGCAACTGCAGTCATAACATGTGGGTTGTCCTGCCTCAGGCAGCCCTCTGTCGGCCGGATTCCAAAGTCTGGGTCCGACGTCGGCTGATGTCGCATTTCTCTCCGACGTCAGAGCGGCTGGAGTACATAAGCATCAGCCGACGCCATCTTCTTCAGTGTTTCTTGCCCCACATGCCAGGTGCCCTCCAAGGAAGGCTGTAATCAAATTGGAAGACAAAAACAGGATTCCAGAACAATAAATGATCAATAAAAAACAAATACACCATAACAGATATCCCCAGCTTAGAGAAACAGGGATAGAAGGGGGTCCTAGGCATAGAGGGGTATGGAGGGAGGGAAAATCCGACTGCAGTTACATGTCTATCGGACATCTACATTTATGGTAGGTACAAAACTGTACTATGTCCTTCAAGAATGCAACTGCAGTCATAACATGTGGGTAGAATACCATAGCTTAGCTGGGGGAGGAGGTATGCTCTAGGAAAAAGATGGTGTGGCAATCAAACCCTGCAGGACTGCCGAAGCAAAGCCTGCTCTTGATCTGGAGTATAGAGGGAGATTGTAGTGTTTGGAGAATGTATGCATGGAGCTCCATGTAGCAGCTTCTAGAATGTCCTTAGTAGGCACCCCTCTTAAGAATGCTGTAGAGGTGGCTGTAGCTCTTGTGGAATGTGGTCTGACATTGGCTGGAACAGTCTTTCCATGAAAGGAATAACAAAATCTGATGCAATGTCCAATCCATTTTGAAATTGTCTGTTTTGAGATTGCTTTTCCTTGGACTGCAGGGGCGTAAGCTACAAAAAGTTGTTCAGACTTCCTACTGGCCTTGGTTCTGTCCAGGTAGTATCAAAGTTGTCTGTGAATGTCCAAGGTATGTAACAGTCTTTCCCCCTTATTCTCAGGATTGGGAAAGAAAGCAGGCAAATGAATAGCTTGATTCAAAGAAACCCTAGATACCACCTTTGGCATAAAAGTAGGGTTGGTCCTTAATGAAACCCTGTCTCTGTGAAAAATTATGAATGGTGGTATTGCCATTAGGGCCTGTAGCTCCGAAACCCTTCTTGCTGAGGTAATTGCCAACAGGAAAGCTGTCTTCCATGAGAGAAATTGCAAGTCAACTGAAGCTGCTGGCTCAAAAGGAGGTAGAGTCAGTTTTTCTAGGACAAAATTGAGATCCCAGGCTGGCACTGGGGCCTTTCTTGGTGGCTTGATGTTCTTGATTCCCCTGAGGAATTGCCTTAGCAAAGGGTGTGAAAAGACTGGAGGATCAGTGTTATATCTAGCTGAAATAGCTGATGCATGTATCTTTATGGAAGAATATGAAAGGCTGTTCTTTAGCATATCCGCCAAATATTCCAAGATGAGTGGGATGTTCAACAATGAGGCATCATGCCCCTTGCTGGTATTCCAATTGCTGAATCTCTTCCATTTTGCTAAGTAAACCTTTCTGGTGGATGGTCTTCGAGCCTCTGTTAGTATCCGCTGTACTTCCTTGGAGAGAGATAGGTTGAGGTTATTTATGGGATCTCCCATGCTGTTAGCTGCAGTGTCTGAAGGTTTGGATGCACTGTGTTGAGATTGTGTTGAGTCAAAAGTAGAGGCCATTGGGGAAGGGCCCACCTCCTGGTGTGACATATGCTCCTTAGTAGTGGGTACCAGTGTTGTCTTGGCCAGTCCGGAGCTATTATGATTCCCTTGGGTCTCTCTGCTTTGATCTTTAGTAGTACTGAGGTCATCAGTGGCAGAGGTGGGAATGCATAGATTGTTAGGAAATTCCAGTTGAATGAGAGAGCATCTACTTTCCAAGCTTTTGGATGGTATGTCCTTGTGCAGAATTTTTGTAGATGATGGTTGAGGTGAGAGGCAAATAGGTCTACTTCTGGCCTGCCACATGTCGAAGTGAGTTGTGTGAAGATCTTCGGGTGTAACCTCCACTCGTGTGGATCTGTGAAATTCCTGTTTAGGCTGTCCGCCAGCACATTGTCTTTGCCTGGAACAAACTGGGATTGTAAGTGGATGTTTAGGCTCAGTGATTCTCCCAAAGATGCATTGTTAGTCTGCAAAGGGGGTAAGAGTGGGTGCCCCCTTGCTTGTTTATATACCACATCACAGTGGTGTTGTCTGTCCATATCAGTACATGGCCTTGTTGAAGTTGTTGTTGAAAGGCCTCGATGGCATGCATTACTGCCAGCATTTCTTTTTGATTTATATGCAGATGTGTTTCCTTCTGAGACCATTGTCCTTGTATACACCTGCCTTCCATGTGCGCCCCCCATCCAAGGTCCGAGGCGTCTGTGGTCATGGTCTGTGTTATCTGTGGTTTTTTGAATGACATACCTGTGTTGGCCTGGCTCACTGAGGCCCACCATAGGAATTCCTTTTGTAGGCATGGAATGAGCGGTATGGTTGTCTCCAAGTCGTTGCTGTGCTGAGACCAAATGCTTTTTAGGTACCATTGAAGCTTTCTCATGTGTAGTCTTGCTAATGGAACCAGGAGAATGCAGGATGCCATGTAACCCAGGGCCTGTAGGAATCTCCTTGCAGTCATCTGGGTGAGTTTTGCTAAACCTTTGAAGTAATGAGTTAACTTCTCTTGCTTGTCTTCTGACAGGTAAGCCATTTGAGAGGCTGTGTCTAATTTGGCTCCTAAGAAGATTATTTGCTGGGATGGCTGCAGTCTTGACTTTTGAAAGTTGACTGTGTATCCCAGAGCTTGAAGTAATCGTATGACATAGTCCAAGTTTTTTGTCAACATCAATTTGTCGTCCGCTTGTATGAGGCAGTCGTCCAGGTACGGGTAAATTTGTATCCCTTGAAGCCTGCAATGAGCAATTACTGAAGCCAGGCATTTTGTGAATACTCTGGGCCAGTAGATAAGCCAAATGGCAATGCTGAGAATTGATAATGCTCTGGCCCTGCAAGAAATCTGAGGTATCTTCTGCAGCTGTGTCTGATAGGGACATGCAGGTATGCCTCCTTGAGGTCCAGAGTAATCAGCCAAGACCCCTTGCCCAGCATGGGAAGGAGTTGCTGTAGAGTCAGCATTTTGAACTTTGGGACTATGAGAAAAGTGTTTAATGCGGACAAATCCAGTATTGGTCTCCATTGAGTTTCTTTTCTTGGAACAAGGAACAGTCTTGAGTAAAACCCTTGGCCTTGTTCTTGTTGTGGAACTCTTTCTATTGCTTTCATTCGAGTCAGCAGAAAGATTTGCTTGATTGCCTCTGCCCTCTGGGTTTGTGGTAGATTTGGCATGCCTTGTTTTCTTGGTAAGGTATGAAAATGGAACCTGTAGCCTCGGTCTATAATGTCCAAAATCCATTTGTCCTTTGTCAGTCTGTGCCAATTTTCTGCAAACAGAGATAATTTCCCACCCAAGGGAGCTTCTATTTGTTCCCTGGCAGGCGGAAGTAGAGGAAAGTCATTGAGATTGTGGCTGTGGGGCAGGAGAAACCCCTGCGTCACTTTCTTTGGTTTCCTGACTGCCATTGTCGTCCCCTGTAAGGACCTCTGTATTGGCCTCTTCCTCGGCCACGTCTGTTTTTACCCCTTTGAAACTTTTCTGGATTAGGAAAGGGCCAGTTTTTTGAAGGCCAATTCCTACTGAATCTGGGGGGTTGAACCTGGAGGAAATCTTTCACTGTCTGAACTGATTTTGCTTTTTCCTCGATGGTCTTTAACACATCCTTAGCATTAGCTTGTCCTTTTACAAAGGTGCATCCAGAAGTTTTGCCTTTACATGATCTGGTAGAGGTTGATCTTTTAACCATGCATGTCTACGAATGACTGCCCCTGTCATAGCTGCCCTACATGAAGCTTCCAGTGCATCATATCCACACTGCAGGAAGTGATTGCTTACTTGCTGAGTATTATGTACTGCTTCCTGCAAAGCCTTCCTGTCTAAAGGATCAGGAGTGGCCAATGTTTTTTGTAAATCTTCTAACAGGAAATCCTGATATCGTAACATATGAAAAAGGCAATTCAAGGCTCTCATGGATAAGGTAGTGGATGTGTAAACCTTTTTGCCCTATCTCTCTAATGACCTGGCCTCCCTGTTGGAGGGCAATGGATTTTTAGAGGTGGAGGCTGAAACTCCTTTAGGCCCCTGTGAAATAGTTTCCAAATCAGCAGCATGGGCCCTGAATAAATGGGAATGAGTTTCTGGGACCCTGTAATACCTGTCTGGCTTGGCTGGAGCAGGAGGAAGAGAGTCAGGGGTAACACTAGAGTCAGCATATAAATCATCCAAAACATCAAGAACAGGAGGAATAGCTAAGGGCCTGTGCTGGGGCTTCTTAAGGAAAGTCCGAAGGCGTTTTCTGGAATCAGAATATTCCTGGCCTTGCCACTTGAAATGTTCCCTCATGGTATGCAGAACTTCCCCAAAGGAAATATCCTCAGGCGGGGAGGCCGAGGGGATGGAATCCTCTGCATCCGAGTCCTCATAGGTCTGGAAAAGCTCTTCCTGGCTATCAGAGTGGACAGAGCCCTCAGTGTCTTCATCTGTCGGAATAGGGTCAGAGGGTTCTACCCGGGGCCTTTTATCAGCAGGAGGTTGGGATCCTCTCTCAGGATGGGCCTGTGAACCTCTAATCATAGAAATTAAATCAGCAGCCATAGACATAATTTGTGTCTCTGGAGTAGGCTGAGGAAAGGTTTTAGTAGTAAGATGCTTTGATTTGCTGGCTGCCTTAGCCCTGGTGTAGGCCTTAATAGACATGGCCATAGGAGGCCTGGCAGCTCCACGTGCAGGAGTGACCTTGTCTACAGCAATGGTCTCGGGCATTTCCTCGGTTTCGATATTTTCGGAGGAAAACCAATAACTGGCGTCGGAGTGATATCTGGAATCGGAGTCGTCGGTAATGCGGTGACTTCGGTTCGGAGCGGTGGAGAGACCGTCTCAGAGGGAACCGGAGCACCCGCGGTAGGTTTTGGCGTGGAGTCGGTGGTAGACGCGGGCCGAGGATGTCGGTCCCGGTCTTTTCGTTTCTTAGGAGTTTGTGATGTCGGAAGATCCAACGGCATTGTGTAAGCGAATTTATCGCCGAAAAAATCTTCTGCGAACTCCGCCCGGCGCCTGAGAGTGCGCTTGTTGAAGCGAGCACAGGCTACACAGGCCGTGACGTCGTGGTCTGGGCCCAGGCAAGGAACACAGTAAGAGTGGAAATCCTTATGAGGTATTTGTTTACCACAAGAAAGACAATTGTTAACTTTTTCAGTAATTTCTGACATCGGCTGAGGCAAGAAAAGGTCCCCAACGGGGTACTTAGCTTTTTTGATGACTTCGGAATCGAAGAATACAGGAGCTGACCGACCGGCACTTGCGAACTGCTTCTGCTTCGGGCACCGCGCGGCAAGGAAGACTGAAGAAGATGGCGTCGGCTGATGCTTATGTACTCCAGCCGCTCTGACGTCAGAGAGAAATGCGACATCAGCCGACGTCGGACCCAGACTTTGGAATCCGGCCGACCGAGGGCTGCCTGAGGCAGGACAACCCACATGTTATGACTGCAGTTGCATTCTTGAAGGACATCCGAGCTCTCCTGGGAGTCTGAATCAGAAATCTGAGGAGAAAACCCTGTGTCTGCCCCTTCATCCTCCTGTCCTGATTCAGAATCCTGAATCACATCAGGAAAGGAGTTATCCATCTTTCTTTTACCAGAAACTACTTTACAAGAATGACCAATAGTTTGAATTAAACCCTGAGCCAGACCCACCAAACAACTCCTGTCTAAGGAAATTTGAGGAGTAGACACATGCTTAGTTTTCTGCCTCTTTTTGACAGGAAAACCATGGCCAACAGTGTTACAATGGCAGCAGCAGATTCCTCAGGGATAGACACAACATTCTGACAAAACAGGTAACCCTTCCTGGTTCCCTCTCTCAGGAGCAACAACAGTGGTTCTCCCTTGCTCACTAAGGGGAAATCAGTAGCCAAAAAGGGTGTGGCTAACCCCCCAGTCCATTGTGTCTGCAGGTGCTACACCAGAGGGATCCGGGGTAAAAGATAAGTGGTCTAAGGGTCAACTAATGACCACAACAGAGTCATCCACCTGCGGCTGAGGCAAATTGCTAGCCTGCTGTGATAGCAAAGGCTGTTTGCTTAACTTTTTTTTTTTTTTTTTGACTGGAAGAAGGACCAACCTTGGGAAAAACAGATTGTTCCATAGTCAAGCTGAAAATGGTGCCTGTTTCCCAGGGAAAGCCATCAGCAAATGCAGGTAAAAACTACAAGTCTTCAAGAGAAAAGTACAGTTGTCTAGACTTAACATAAATGTAGATGTTTGAATGTATTCACTGTTGCAGTCATTACATTTGGGTAATTCTGCTGGCAGGTTGCCCTCAGTCGGCCTGAATTCCAAAGTCTTGGGTCCTGTGTCGGCTGTCGTCGCCCCTTCCCTGACGTCAGGTCATCAGGGGTATAAAAGAAGCAGCCGACGCCATTTTCTTTAGATTTTCTTGTCCTAGATGTCAGGTGTCCCCTAAAAGGGTAGCCAAAATTTATATCTATATATATAAAATTACATGCAGCAATATAAACTTTACCTTCATCCACAAGCAAATACACCACATAGGTTGTATAAATCAGAGAAGGAAAGATAGGTTCCATCAGAAGAAAAGGGGGGATGGCGGGTGGGTAACCTGGACTGCAACAGTGAATACACTCGAACATCTATATTTATGGTAAGTGTACACAACTGTACTATGTTCTTCGTGTTTCACTGTTGCAGTCATTACATTTGGGTAGATTCCCAAAGCTGTGGTTGGGAGGCTGGAGCTAAACAGCATTAGGAGCGGCTATGAGATCCTGCAGAACTGCAGTGGCAAAGCCTGCCCTGGATTTAGAATAGAGTGGCAGATGACAGTGCTTTGTAAAGGTGTGCACTGAACTCCAAGTAGCTGCCTCTAAAATGTCCTTGGTTGGTACCCCCCATGAGAAAGGCTGCTGAAGTGGCTGCAGCTCTGGTGGAATGTGGCCTAATGCCCTTAGGCACTGGCTTGCCATGGTATAAGTAGCAGAAACTAATGCAGTGGCCTATCCACTTTGAAATAGTCTTCTTTGAGATACCCTTTCCTTGTGATCCTGCAGCATATGCCACTAGTAATTGCTCTGTCTTTCTGAGAACTTTGGTTCTGTCCAAGTAGAATCTAAGCTGTCTGAGTACATCCAAAGAATGCAGAATTCTTTCCCCCTTGTTCTGTGGATTTGGATAAAAAGTTGGCAGATGAATGGTTTGGTTAAGAGCCACACTGGACACCACTTTAGGCATAAATGTTGGGTTTGTCCTCAGGGAGACCCTGTCCGGATAAAAAAATGATAAAAGGTTCCACAGCCATGAGTGCCTGTAGCTCTGAAACTCATCTTGCAGAAGTTATTGCTAGGAGCAGAGCTGTTTTCCAAGATAAAAACTTTATATCAGCAGTAGCAGCTGGCTCAAAAGGAGGCAGGGTGAGTTTTTCCAAGACATAGTTGAGGTCCCATGCAGGCATTGGTGATCTCCTTGGAGGCCTTAAATTTTTTTCTCCTCTGAGGTACTGTTTTAATAAGGGATGAGAAAAGATTGGTGGCTCTGCATTGTAATGAGCCGAAATGGCAGAGGCATGAATTTTAATAGATGAGAAAGATGGGCCTTTGTCCAGCATCTCAGTTAAGTATTGTAAAATCTGAGGAATATTTGGCACAGCTGTATCTGTTCCTTGTGCCTGGTTCCAAGCACAGAATCTCTTCCATTTTCCAGCATAAGATTTTCTAGTACTAGGCCTTCTGGCTTCCAAAATGACATCCATCACAACTTTGCTGAGAGGTGTGTTTTGTATGACTACATTATCCGCCATGCTGCCAGGTTTAAAGTCCTTAGCTGGCTATGCAGGATATGACGGTTTTGCTGGGACAGTAGATGCGGTACTTGAGGTAAGGTCCAAGGTGGGCATTGAGACAAGCTCCTTTATATTGGGTACCAGTGCTGGCGGGGCCAGTCTGGTGCAATCAGTATCATCTTTGGCTTCTCCTGTCTGACCTTTAGGAGTACCTTGAGGAGGAGAGGCAGAGGGGGAAAGGCATATACTGATAGGCTTTTCCAGCTGAAGGATAGGGCGTCCACTTTCCATGCTTGTCTGTGATAAATCCTTGTGCAGAATCTCTTTAGTTGGTAGTTGTGAAGGGAGGCAAATAGATCTATGTCCGGGCATCCCCATTTCCTTGTTATCATGCTGAAGACTTGTGAATCCAGCTGCCACTCATGGGGATCCATGAGGTTTCTGCTTAGATCGTCTGCCAGAGTATTTTTCCTTCCTGGCAGGAATTGTGCCTGCAGATGTACTTGTTCAGTCAATGCTGTGTCCCACAAAGTCATGGCTAGTCTGCAAAGGGAGTAAGAATGTGTGCCCCCCTGCTTGTTTATATACCACATTACCATGGTGTTGTCTGTCTTTATCATAGGTTCATAGGTTCATACTAGGCTATCTGCCCTAGGGCATTTATAAGCGTAGCCAGAGTGTGTGTGGCTTTCACCACCCCTTAGGATGAGAATACTATACCCATTTGTTTGCTGTGCCTCTATCCAGCAGTGACACAGAGATGGTTCCCGGGGTAAACCTACGATCTCCCATCCACTCGTCAAGATTTCTCTAGAACAGAGTCAGTGAGGGGCTCTGCCTCACATGGACTGGGATTCTGTTCCATAGTGTAGGGAGTCTCTGGGTGATGAATCTGTCCCTCCAGCACGTCCTATTTATATCCGTGTTGAGGTTTAAGTCTCTTGCTCTCGTGGCTCTGGTGGATTTGGATTTTTTGAGGTGGAGCATGTCCATTAATTCTGGGTTGGACATGGCCTTGTATGTCAGGCACAGATCACCTCTGAGCAGACGGTATGCGACTGAATAGAGCTGGAGTTTCTTCAGTCGGGCAGCGTATGACATATGTTTGAGCCTTTATCCTTTTGGTGAGGAACTTTTGGGGTCTTTCCAACTGCTGCAGGTGTCGGGTAAGGTACATTCCGAATGGGGCGTTGTACTCAATCATTGGTCTGATAAGTGAAGAGTACAGAGGTACAATGACTTCTCCTGATCTGGATGTGAATCCCTTCATGATCAGGTGGGCAATGTAGAAGGTCTTCCTAACCACTTTGGCAATGTGAGTGTCAAAAGAGAAGTTACTGTCAACTTGGGTCCCCAGGTCCCTGATAACTTCTTCCGTGTTTAATGGATTACCACCTATGTGGTAATTAGGGGTTACCTTGTTTTTCCCAAAGGGTATGACTATACATTTTTTGGCATTTAGCTTAAGGCCATGGCTCTGGCACCAGTTATCCATTTCTATGAGACCTCTCTGGAGGATGTCTGTGTCTGATGGAGTGTCAATTATGGTGCCCAGTTTGCAGTCATCTGCAAATTTTGTCAGCCACAATCCCCCTATGTTTGCCTGCACTTCAGAAAAATAAATGCTGAACAAGAGGGGGCCCAGGACTGAGCCCTGTGGGACACCGCTCGTGACCGGCTTAGAGTCTGACATGGCACCAGCAACTCTAACCCTGTGGGTTCTGTCCTTGAGCCAGTTTGCAACCCATCTTGTGACATATGGGTTTACATCTAAGCTGGTGAGCTTTTCTATGATGCCCAAGTGGGGTATTGTGTGGAACACTTTTGCTAGGTCAAGGTAGGCTGTGTGAACTGCCTTACCCTCATCAATGGCCTTAGTGACTGTTTTGAAAAAGTCGACCAAGTTCAAGAGGCAGGATCTACCCTTGACAAAGCCAAATTGGGTAGGATCCAGTGTCTGTAGGTCCCCAATGTCTTTATTTATGAGTTCCATTATGATCCTCTCCATAGCTTTGCAGACAAGGCTCGTCAAGCTTATGGGGCGGTAATTTCCAGGGTCCGTAGAAGCACCGCCTTTGTGGAGTGGGACCACAGTTGCCATACACCATTCTTTGGTGCGTATCCTGTAGTAAGGCTAAGATTAAACAGCAGCCTTATGTGTGGGTTTAGTTCCTCATTGAGTTCGTAGCACACAGCCGGGGACACTGTCCGGTCCCATTGATGCTGTGTTTTTGTTTAGAGAGCAGCTCTCACCTGGGCATCTGAGATGTTTGGGAGGCTAGACTCTGGTGGGATAGATATTTCTCCTTTTGGGGAGGAGGGAGAAATTTGCACTGAACCTGTCTGCCAGTATGTTGGCAATGTCTGTGGGTTCAGTGATTTTTGTATCATTTTGGACTAATTCTGAGCATATCTGGGAGTTTCCACCCAGGTTTCTAACATAGCTAAAGAAGGCCTTATGATTGTCTTTTGTGTCTTTAGCGATTTTTCTCTCAAAGTTGGCCTTGGATGATTTTATGAGTGATCGTAGTTTTTTGCTAGTATTGATCAGAGATGCCTTCCCTTTTAGGGATTTTGCTCTGTCATGTAGTAGCTTTCTCCTCTTGTTGTAGAGTTTGTTTATGGCTGGGGTCCACCAGACCGGGCGCCTGCCTTTGGTGGAAAGTGTCTTGATTTTATTAGGAATTGCTTGATCCATACATTCCTGGAGGTGCTTGTAGAAGGCATTTGTAAGGGTTTCAGCAGCGTGGGTTGTGGTTTCCACTGGCTCGGGGGCCTTGAAGGATACCACTCCAGTCTTAAGAAGTGTGAAGTTTGCTTTTGAGAAGTTCTTCACTGTGGTCTTTTTTGCTGGGGTTGGGGGCGGGATGTGGATCTCCAGTGAGATTAATTTATGGTCTGATCTCACCAATGAGGGATATACTTCCGGTGTGGAGCATTTTGTCCCCATGTTTGTGATGATCAGGTCTAGTATATTTTCTCCTCTTGTGGGAATGGTGACTAGTTGTTCCATAGCATTTGAGTTAATGAACTCCAGGAACCTTTGGGCTAGGGTGTTGGGGCTTGAGTAATGTTCCCAGTCTATGTTTGGGTAGTTGAAGTCACCCAATATGATGGTGTTTGGAGAGACATTCATACTCTCCAGTGTCTTCAGGAAGGCTGTGTGGGCTTCCTGAGTTTGAGAGGGTGGTCTGTAGCATGCTACAAACTGTAGGGCAGTTTTACCTATGGTTAATTGCACCTGGATGGTCTCCGATGCTTCGTGCGTTGCCACTAACCTGGAGGTGTGGATATCCTTTATGAATACGGATACTCCCCCTCCTTTTGTGGTTCGGTCCGGATTTTTGGGCCGGAATGCATGATATGAGGTATACCCTGATAGTGCTGGGGTGCTCTCAGGAGCCTTGAACCAGGTTTCAGTCACAGCACAGACATCAATGTTCTCCATACTGAGGAGGGCTTCGAGGGCATGCATCTTGAGGTTTAGACTTCTGGCATTGAGCAGTATTACCCTTAGTTTTTTCCATTTTTGTTTTCTAGGGCGGTAGGTTTATCATTTGAGCCTTGCCTAAAAAAGGCACTATGGGGGTGGCAAGAGCCTTTGCCAATATCCGGAAGCCCAGGGGTGACAGGTGCAAGCTGTCCCTTGCGAAGCAGCGTGGCTTGTCAAGCATGCCATCCCACGCAGACAGACATTGGATCCCCTTAGAATGACACCAGTAATTAAACCAATTATTAAAGCTGATCATTTTGTCTCTGTATTGTGGCATCATTCTTGGTGAGGGTAGGATACTGCTCAGGGTCAGGGTCATACCGGCTTGGGCTACATAATCTGAGAGCTCCTCTATGTCTCTTTTCATGTAGTCCAGGGAGGTACGTCTCAGGTCGTTCACACCGGCATGGACAATGACTGAGTCATACTTGTACTTGCTGTGGAGTGACCTGAGTGCTTGTGCTATGTGGCGGATTCTAGCGCCCGACAGGCAGCTTACTGTGATCTTTTCCTTGTTCAGTCTGGTGAGTGGGACGCCAGTGTGTCTGACTATGGAGTCACCTATAACAAGTGTGTCTGGCATTGTGTTTGGCCTTAAGGGCTGTGACTGTTTAGCACACTGACTTTGAGAACTATGTGTTGCATGTCTTATGTCTTGAGGTGGCAGTTGCTTGGGTGTCTGCTTTGGAGGCCTCTGTAGTTTTGGTAGATTTTTGATCAGTGCCTCTGAGTATGTCTTTGTGTGTTTATGTGTTTGTTTTGCAGTTGTGATAGTTCTATGTGAAACTGGGTTTGTGGTGTGCGTGGTTTCCTTCTCCTCCTGTCTGGTCTTGCCAGTCCTGAGTTGAGAGAGCTCAGCCTCCAGTTTGGCTATATAGTTGCATCTCTCACATGTATTTGTGTTTTGTGGGAGAAGGAGTGGGTTGTCTGTGTACATGAGGCAATTGTAACATTGCCTCATGATGCCCAGATTCACCAGCTGAACAGGAGAGGACACTAGCAACTGACCCTTCGACATGCTAGAAAAAGTTTGCTGTGTAACTGAGTCAGAAGGGACCTATAGGGAAATGGGTACTCAAGGGGATTCTAGGCTAATGTAGTACTTTGTTTAGTATATAAGTACTTTACCTAAATAAAAATGCTTTAGGAGCAAGTGTTGAGCTTTTGAGATAGAGAATAGACTGTTTAGATTGCAAGTAGAGAAGTTCTAAGGGAAAAATTGAAGAGCAGACTTTACGAAGCCAGAAATAGTTTAACCTTGTTTACCCGGCGCTGCCCGATGGTGCTCTATGGGCAACTCCGCGCTAAATCACGCAAAAGCGCGCTAAAGTGGGCTTTATAGCAGGGGGTTGAAAAGAGCTAGGAATTGACCCAAAATGGCCAATAGACTACAAGTTTCTGGCTGGAACCACTGCTCTAGGGACAAATAGGCTGCTCAGTGCTCCCCATTCCCACTGGTGAACAAAGAAGCTTCCCTTTATCCAAATAAGTATACGGAATAGCACAGGAACCAAGACAAAGCCCAGAGATCAGCAAACTCTGAAGACTGGACTATTCTAGTTCAGTAAGGCGGGAAAACAAGATTTTTTTTTTTTTTTGCAGAAAACAGAGGAAAAACAGACTCAAAGCCTGTCACAAGTGGTGTCCCACAGGGCTCAGTCCTGGGCCCACTCCTGTTTGGCATCTACTTTTCCGAAGTACAAGCAAACACAGGAGGGTTATGGCTGACAAAGTTTGCAGATGACTGCAAACTGGGCGCCATAGTAGAAAACACATCTGACACAGATATCCTTCAGAAGGGTCTCACAGAAACGGATAACTGGTGCCAGAGCCACGGCCTAAAGTTAAATGCCAAAAAATGCATAGTCATACCCTTCGGGAAAAACAAGGTTACCCCTAGCTACCAAATAGGTGGCAATCCACTGAGCACAGAAGAAGTTATCAGGGACCTGGGGACCCAGGTTGATAGTAGTCTGTCATTCGACACCCATGTAGCTAAAGTAGTTAGGAAGACCTTCTACATTGCCCACCTTATCATGAAGGGATTCTCATCTAGATCAAGGGAGGTCATAGTCTCCCTTTACTCATCACTCATCAGACCAATGATTGAGTACAATGCCCCATTCGAATGTATCTGACCCGACACTTGCAGCAGCTGGAGAGGCCACAAAAGTTCCTCACCAAAAGGATAAAGGGTCTCAAAAATCTGTCCTATGCTGCCCGACTGAAAGAACTCCAGCTCTATTCAGTCGCTTACCGCTTGCTCAGAGGTGACCTTTGCCTAACATACAAGGCCATGTCAAACCCAGATTTGATGAATATGCTTCACCTCATAAAATCTAGATCCATCAGAGCCACAAGGGCGGGAGACTTAAACCTTGACACGGCTATTAATAGGACGTGCTGGAGGATAGATTCATCACCCAAAGACTCCCTATGCTGTGGAACAAAATCCCGGTACATGTGAGGCAGAGCACCTCGCTGGCCTTGTTCAAGAGAAATCTTGACCAATGGATGGGAGATCGCAGATATACCCCAGGGATTACCTCAGTGTCACTGCTCGACAGAGGCACAGAAAAATAATGGGTATAGTTCCCCATACTAAAGGGGTGGCGTAAGCCACAAAACGATGGGCTAGGCTTGTAAATGTCCTCGGGCAGATAGCCTAGTATGAACCTATGAACCTATGAACCTAAATGCTATAAATGCTTTTAAACGGCTAGCGCACTAGAGTGTGTTAGCCTACAGGTAAAATTAAGCAACAAATAACTTTTTTAAAGGTGCAAAACAGTTAATCAACACAAAAACAGTTTAAATAGAATGCAGAGCTGTATAAACAGGCGAAAATGCAGTCGCTAAGCAGTAAATAATCAAAAAGCCAGAAAAAATACTTAAATCAGGAAAAAGTCACTCTTTTGCTCTCTGCTGCTTGTAGAACTCTGCAGGACACCACGAGGAGCTGTGCTGAGTTGAATACAAGCAAAAAAGTGCACTAAAGTGGGCTTTATAGCAGCGGATTGAAAAGAGCTAGGAATTGACCCAAAATGGCCAATAGACTACAAGTTTCTGGCTGGTACCACTCCTCTAGGGACAAATAGGCTGCTCAGTGCTCCCCACTCCCACTGGTGAACAAAGAAGCTTCCGTTTATCCAAATAAGGATATGGAATAGCACAGGAACCAAGACAAAGCCCAGATATCAGCAAACTCTGAAGACTGGACTATTCTAGTTCAGTAAGGCGGGAAAACAAGAATTTTTGTTTTTTTGTTTTTGTCTTTTTTGCAGAAAACAGAGGAAAAACAGACAGTAAATGCTATAAATGCTTTTAAACGGCTAGCGCACTTGAGTTTGTTAGCCTACAGGTAAAATTAAGCAACAAATAACTTTTTAAAAGTGCAAAACAGTTAATCAACACAAAACAGTTTAAATAGAATGCAGAGCTGTATAAACAGGCGAAAATGCAGTCGCTAAGCAGTAAATAATCAAAAAGCCAGAAAAAATACTTAAATCAGTTATAGCAAATACAGTTATAACAAATGCTCTGAAATATACTGTATATTTCCAAAATGTTTGAGAAGGACAGTCAGAACACAAGAAGGTTCAGGCGAAAGAGAAAAAAAAAAAAAGTTTTGTTTTACTTTCTGAAAGGGAAAAAGGAGGAACAGAAGGCCTTATCAAATGTTCTCTCTGTATTAGGCAGAATGAGCTAATGACACTAGACTGGGAGGTGTGTCACAGTAGGGGCGGGCAACTGCAAAGCCACCAAGTATCAGACAGCAAGCACTAGAGAGACAAATGAAAGTTTTTAAACAGATAAGGATTTGTGAAGATACTGAATAGACAAAGTGCTTTATATATATTAAATTTTAAAAACAGTAATCTGTAAAAAATAATCAAAAAAAAAAAAAATCAAGATACTTATATTTTGAGCTCAGTTGCGGTCAACAACTTCTCCAGTCTGCACTGTGTGTAAAGACAGAAACTCTATCAAAGTTAGGGCTTAAAAACCAGAACAGCTTCTTTTTTTTTGTTACAAGAACACAAAAGAACCAGCCCCCACTAGCCAAAAGATAATTACACAGAGGAAATGTTTCAGTTTACACAATAGCCTACAGACAGCAAGCACTAGAGAGACAAATGAAAGTTTTTAAACAGATAAGGATTTGTGAAGATACTGAATAGACAAAGTGCTTTATATATATTAAATTTTGAAAACAGTAATCTGTAAAAAATAATCAAAAAAAAATCAAGATACTTATATTTTGAGCTCAGTTGCGGTCAACAACTTCTCCAGTCTGCACTGTGTGTAAAGACAGAAACCCTATCAAAGTTAGGGCTTAAAAACCAGAATAGCTTCTTTTTTTTTTTTTTTTTTTACAAGAACACAAAAGAACCAGCCCCCACTAGCCAAACGATAATTACACAGAGGAAATGTTTCAGTTTACACAATAGCCTACAGTTGTCCTGGATGAAGTAGGTCCTTGAAGGCTGTCAGGGCATTTTGAACAGCTATCATCTCTTTTTGATTGATATGTAGATGCATTTGGTTTGAGGTCCATGTTCCCTGAATGCATCTTCCTGAAATGTGGGCCCCCCAGGCATAATCTGATGCATCCGTTGTTAGTGTCTGCCTGGCTGGCGATAATGTGAACAGTTGTCCCTTGTTTTGGTGACAAGTCTTTGCCCACTATCGAAACTCCTGTTGCAGGCAGGGAATGAGAGTAATTATAGTTTCCAGGCTGTGGCAATGTTGAGTCCAAACACTTTTTAGGTACCATTGAAGTTTCCTCATATGCAGTCTTGCATATGGAATTAGTAGGATGCAAGATGCCATGAAGCCCAAAGCCTGCAGAATTTTTCTTGCAGGTAACTGGGCCTTTGTTGCTAACATTTTGAAATAGGTAGTCAGTCTGGCGTGAGATAAGCCATCTGGGCAGTTGTATTTAAGCTTGCACCCAGGAATATTATCTCTTGAGAGGGTACTAGTTTTGATTTCTTTTCGTTGACTGTGTACCCTAGTCATGTTAGGAGTTTTTTCACAAACGCCAGATGCTGTAGAAGGATGTCCTTGTTCTCTGCTTATATTAGACAGTCGTCCAAGTAAGGATATATTTGTATTCCTCTTTGTCTGCAGAATGCAATTACTGGTGCCAGGCACTTAGTAAGGACCCTGGGCGCAGTAGATAAGCAAAAAGGCAGTGCATAGAATTGATAATGCATTGAGCCAGCCTTGAATCTGAGGTATCCTTCTGCATATTTGTCTGATTGGGACATGCAGGTATGCCTCTTTTAGGTCTAAAGTTACAAGCCAAGCGTTCTTGCCCAGCATGGGCAGAAGCTGCTGCAAAGTCAACATTTTGAATTTTGGAATATCCAGGAATGTGTTCAGAATCGATAGGTCCAGTATTGGCCTCCAGGCCTTGTCCTTTCTGGGTACCAAGAACAGTCTTGAGTAAAATCCTTGTCCCCACTCTTGCTGTGGCACTTGTTGAATGGCCCTCATGTCCATGAGGGATGAGACTTGTTTTTGTGCCTCTGCCCATTGATTTTTTGGCAGATCTGGCCAGCCCTTTGGCAGAGTATGGAAATGGAACTTGTAGCCTTGTGACAATATATTTAGAACCCACTTGTCCTGGGTTATAATGTGCCAGTTTTGAGAAAAAAATGCTAATTTCCCCCCTAAGGGTGCTGTCAGGAAATAAGTGCTTGGTGCAGGCAGGGGGAAGTTATTGGGACTGTTTCCTGTAAGGTTGTGAATTGTCTTCTCCACTTTTGGAGGTAGAAGCATCCCATTGCTTTGACTTGTATGAACCTTGCGCCTGGGATCTGCCTCTAGGGCATCTGGGTCTGCCCCTTTGAGGTCTGTCTGACACAGGAAAGGACCAATTCTTTGTTGGCCAGTGTCTACTAAACCTAGGTGGCTGTACTTGTAAGAAATCTTTGACCGTTTGCATAGATTTAGCTTTGTCCTCCATTTTCTTTAACACCTCTTCTGCCTTAACACCAAACAAAGTATCATGCTGTAAAGGTGCATCTAATAATTTAACTTTAACATGATCAGGCAGATTTTGTTCCTTTAACCAAGCATGCCTTCTAATGACAGAACCTGTAACTGCGGTCCTGCAAGAGGCCTCTAAAGAATCAAAACCACATTGCAAAGTATGCTTTCCAACTTGTTCAGCTGCATGCAATATATTCTGCACTTCTTTGTTTTCTGCACATTCAGAGTTTAACAACATTTTCTGTTTAAGCAATGCCATGACATGTTGTTGATATTTGAGCATATGAAACTGACAGTTTAAGGCCCTTATAGCCAAGGTAGCAGACGTTTAAACCTTTTTTCCCCATCTATCCAGTGCCCTAGAATCCCTGTCAGAAGGGGTAGGGTTTTTTGCAGGGGAAGCCTTAACTCCCTTGGGACCCTGAGAAATAGTTTCTGGGTCTGCAGCAGGGTTTTTAAAAAAGAATTTATGTGAGTCAGGAACCCTGTAATTTCTGTCAGGCTTAAAAGGAGCTGGAAGTAAGGAGTCAGAGGTAAGGCTAGACTCTGAAAACACATCATCTACAATGTCTAACACAGGAGGGATGGCTAAAGGCTTGTGCTGAGGTAGTAACAGGAAATCCCTGAGCCTCTTTCTAGTTTCTGAAAAATCTTGGCTCTCCCATTGGAAATGTTCCCTCATGGTATGTAAGGTTTCCCCAAAGGAATAGTCCTCAGCAGGAGAAGCTGAAGGTATGGATTCTTCAGCATCAGAATCCTCATGGGGGGAAAAGAATATTCCTGATCAGAAGAGGAATCAGAAGAAATGGAAACTTGATCTGAAGATTCACAGTCAGTCTCTTGCCTAGGCCTCTTATCAGGAGGGGGATGGGAACCCCTGATCAAGGTAATCAAGTCTTCGGCCATTTTGAGCACCTGTTTTTTGGGCATGGAGGCCTGTCCACGTAGCTCTTGAGTTGGCTTCTTTGCCTTTGAAGGTGCTTTAGTCTTTGCCTTTGAAGTCGGTTTAATGTATAGATGTTTGGGTCTGAATACACCCTCAGAAGCCAGTGCCTGCTCAGCAGCTCCGGACTCATCTGAAGGATTAGCGTCCAAGGCTCCAATACCTTGAGTTTCCAGCAGCATGGCCGACTCCACGTGGGAGTCGATGGTGGCCTGCGACTCTAAAGTAGCGGTCATCAGGGGCTGCGAAAGCGCCTCACTGAGAACTGGCGACTGGCTTAGGAGAAGCTTTGTTGTCGGTTTTGGGCCTCAGCTGTCTCTTTTTCTTTTTCTTTGCGTTTTTTGTGAACTCCGGTAGTCGGATGGCTTTCCGACGACATTTCTGGATAATTAAACCTGTGTCCAAAGTACTTTAAAGCAAAATCATACCAAAGCTTAATAGTGCATTGGTTGAATCAAGCACAAAACCGACAACCCAGAAAGTTATGATCAGGGCCTAGGCAAGGAATACAGTAAGAATGAAAGTCCTTATGAGGTATTTGCTTCCCACAAGAAATACAATTATTAACTTTTTCTGACATTGGTTCTGGAGCAAGTAAAAAGTTTCCCCAATGGGGTACTTAGCTTTATAGAAGACTTCGGATCTGAAATTCGAACTCGAAAATCTCAGGAGTCGGCCGACCGGCACTTGTGAACTGCTTCTGCTTCGGGCACCGCATGGAAAGAAAGACTAAAGAAAATGGCTTTGGCTGCTTCTTTTATACCCCTGACGACCTGATGTCAGGGAAGGGGCGACGACAGCTGACGCAAGACCCAAGGCTTTGGAATTCAGGCCGACTGAGGGCAACCTGCCAGCAGGATTACCCAAATGTAATGACTGCAACAGTGAAACACGAAGAACATCTTTTTTTTTTACAGACAAACACAGTAAAAAGCACTTTAAAACACTTTGCCGGAACCCATAAGTAAAATAAACACAATTTCTCCACAGAAAAATGATTTTCAGATACTTTTAAACAACTTTTAAGCTGGCAGCAAAAAAGAGCACTCCCATTTAAAAGTATAGTACAGTATCATGACAGCCCATTAAAACATACACTACTAGCTTTAAAATAATTTTCCTAAAGAGGAAAGTATTAATGAAAAACAAAAAATTATTGAATGGAAATTTTATTTTCCCAAAGGGAATGCATCTGCCCTAGAAAGGAACATCACAAGCAGACTGTAGATCCTTGAAAGCCTCGGAGGAGCTTACTCTTCGGTGGCAGTAAAGCTCTGGATGACTTTACTACCAAACTTGTCTTTTAGTCAGCTCAGCTTGAGATAGACAGTTTGAACACATGGAAGGTGACCAGAAGTTCTGGAAGCTGGCTGGTTGTTATATCCTTGGGTGGGTATAACCCATTTAGCTAAGGCTACTGCAGCAGTTATAAATATAATGAACATGGACCCTGTCCTTGTGAAAAATCACATAAGGCTGGCCCACCATGACAGCCTGCAACTCAGCGACTTGCCTTGCAGATGTCCAAGCTGTAAGCAAAGGACTTTTCCAAGTGATGAACCTCAAACCATCCTGAAAGGTTTGTTCAAAAGGAGATCAAGACAATTTTTCAAGAACAATTATAAAGATCTCAAGGAGGAAGAATTTGCTTTCGAGGGGGTCTTAAGTGCAATACTCCTTTCCTTTCATAAACTGTTTTACCATAAAAAAAGACAGAAGACGGGGATCCATGGGCAGAGAAGCTGAGATAGCTGCAAGATGCACCTTGATAGATGCACAAGACAATCCACTGTGAGTAGCTCACAAATATTTCAAAACTAAACGGGCAGACACCATAATGGGCCATCAGATATTGGTTTAGGCACCACTTAGAAAGCCTCTTTCATTTGTAAACATAACATTTTGTAGGTGCAGGTTTTTATGCATCCTTTTAACACCTGCTGCACATCCTCATGGAGCAAGTGGCAAAAAGGTATTGAGATAGAGTTATCCAGGCTATCAGTAGTAATTGCTCTAAGCTGGGTTGTACCAGTTGCCCGTGACACTGTGTGAGCAGATCCACATTCTGAGGAAACTTGTGGCAATTGCCCTTGGCCAATTCCATTAAAATGGAGAACCAGCTTTACCTGGGTCAAAAGGGGTAATCCACATTGATCTTTGGTAATTCATTCTGAATCTTCATAAGTACCTTGGTTATTGGTGGAATGGGTGGAACTGCATAAAGGAACATTTTA
This sequence comes from Protopterus annectens, assembly GCF_019279795.1. Lineage (NCBI taxonomy): Eukaryota > Metazoa > Chordata > Ceratodontiformes > Protopteridae > Protopterus > Protopterus annectens. The sequence continues at coordinate 1,221,934,034 of NC_056726.1, forward strand.
GTCCAGGAGAATGAGAATATTTCTGTCTTCCAAGCAGGGCTGCAATATCATGAACAGAAATTTTCAACTATTTTGAAAGAAGGCAAACCATTTCAAGTGTTCCCCACATTCAGACCAAATCCAAGCAGACCTCTGTCCACAGCTTCCATCCATGAGGGTCCATGCAGGATCTTCTTAGTCTGTCTGCCACTATGTTTTGCTCTTGACAGGATGCATGAGGCCTGAAGCATCAAAGAATACTAAAAGGCTAGTTTCCAGGCCATCAGTGCCAACCGGCAATGAGGGTATGACCATGTATTCCTTTGTTTGTTCAGGTTAACACTTCTTTATGTGCTTTGTAGTCCCGAAGGATCCCACCCCCATTCACCTTGCACTTGACTCCCCTAACACCGTTACTGAACTAGAGTAGTCCAGTTTCAGAGTTGCTGATCCCTGGGCTTTGTTTTTAGTTCCTGTTACTGATCCATTGCCTTATTTGGGAGGAGGGAAGTTTCTTTGCTTACCAGTGGGAGTGGGAAGCACTGAGCAACCTTTTTGTCTGATTTGGTGAAGTTTCAGCCAGAAACTAGTAGTCCATTGGTCGTTTTGGGCCAATTCCTAGCTCCTTTCAGCCCCCTGCTATAAAACACGCTAAACGCGCGTTTTCCAGCTTGTACCAACTCAGCACAGATCCTCGTGGTGGTCTGCAGAGTGATCCAAGCAGCAGAGAGCTAAAAGAGTGACTTTCTACCAGATATAAGTATTTTTGTGGCTTTCCCGCTGTTATTAAGCTAGCGACTGCATTTTCGCCTGTTTTACTGCTACTTTAAGTGATTTCTGCATTGTACACTGTTTGTTGCACTTTAAGTTACTAATTGTTGCAAACTGTTTCTGTAGGCTACACACTAAAGTGCGATAGCCGATTCATAGCATTTACTGTCTGTTGTTTTCCTTGTCTCTGTAAAAAAACAAAAAAATCTCTTATTTTCCCGCCTTACTGAACTAGAGTAGTCCAGTTTCAGAGTTGCTGATCCCTGGGCTTTGTTTTTAGTTCCTGTTACTGATCCATTGCCTTATTTGGGAGGAGGGGAGTTTCTTTGCTTTCCAGTGGGGGGGGGGAGCACTGAGCAACCCTTTTTTCTGATTTTGTGGAGTTTCAGCCCGAAACTAGTAGTCCCTTGGGCGTTTTTGGGCCAATTCCTAGCTCCTTTCAGCCCCTGCTATAAAACACGCTAAGCAGCGTTAGCGTTTAGCGATAAACCGGAGCTGCTACCGTTACACACAAGGGCAGCGCGGTTAATCAGATTTAAACTATTAGGGCTACCTAAAGTCCACTCTTCAAATTTTCCTTAAAACTACCTTCCTCAAAGTATACTACTGTTCTATTTAGTGTATCCTATAACTATAAATTATCTCTACTTGACTCCCAAGTAGACTATTCTCTATCTGTATAGCCAAGCACTTGCTCCTACAGTACTTATCACCTCGATACAGCACTCTTGTTATAGAAAGTACCCCAAAAAGCAAACCCGTTTCTCGGTCACCCACATCCCCAGAACCTTTTTAAGTTTTTCTGTCTATTCCTTCTAGCATGTCGAGGGATCAGTTGCTAATGTCCTCTCCTGCTCAGCTGGTGAACCTGGGAATATTGAGGCAATGTTACAATTGCCTCATGTACACTGAACAACCCTCTCCTCCTCCCACAAAACACAAATACATGCGAGAGATGCAACTATACGGCCAAACTGGAGGCTGAGCTCTCTCAACATAGGACTGGCAAGACCAGACAGGAGGAGAAGGTAACCACACACACTATAGACCCAGTCTCACATAATACCATCACAACCTCAAATCATACACATAAACACACAAAGACATACTCGGAGGCTCTGATCAAAAATCTACCAAAACAGCAGAGGCCACCAAAGCAGACACCCAAACAACTACCACCTCAGAACACAACACCTGCAACACATAGACCACACAGAGTGTCAAGCAGTCACAGCCCTTAAGGCCAAACACAATGCCAGACACACTAGTCATTGGTGACTCCATAGTCAGACACACTGATGTCCCGCTCACCAGACTGAATAAGGAGAAGGTCACAGTAAGCTGCCTGTCAGGTGCTAGAATCCGCCACATAATGCATGCACTCAGGTCTCTCAACAGCAGGTACAAGTACGACTCAATCATTGTACACGCTGGTGTTAATGACCTGAGACGTACCTCCTTGGACTACATGAAAAGAGACATAGAGGAGCTCTCTGATTATGTAGCCCAAGCAGGTATGACCCTGACCTTGAGCAGTATCCTACCTTCACCAAGAATGATGCCACAATACAGAGATAAGATGATCAGCTTTAACAATTGGCTTAAACTCTGGTGTCATTCAAAGGAGATCCAATGTCTGTCTGCCTGGAATGACATGCTGGACAAGCCACGCTGCTTCGCAAGGGATGGCTTGCACTTGTCACCCCTGGGATTCCGGATTTTGGCAAAGGCTCTTGCCACCTCCATAGTGCGCTTTTTAGGCAAGGCTCAGATTCTAAACCTACCACCCTAGAACACAACAAAGAAAAAAACTAAGGGTAATGCTGCTCAATGCCAGAAGTCTCAACCTCAAGATGCACTTTTCGAGGCCCTTCTCAGTATGGAGAACATCGATGTCTGTGCTGTGACAGAAACCTGGTTCAAGGCTCCTGAGAGCACCCCAGCACTATCAGGTTTTACCTCATATCATGCGTTCCAGCCCCAAAACCCGGACAATACCAAGAAAGGAGGAGGGGTATCCATATTCATCAAGGACACCCACACCTCAAGATTGGTGGCAACGCACGATGCATCGGAAACCATCCAGGTGCAATTAACCATAGGCAAGACTGCTCTGCAATTTGTAGCATGTTACAGGCCACCCTCGCAAACTCAGGAACCTCACATGGCCTTCCTGAAAACACTGGAGGATATAAATGTATCTCCGAACACCATCATACTAGGTGACTTCAACTACCCTAATATAGACTGGGAACACTACTCAAGCCCAAACACTCTAGCCCAAAAGTTCCTGGAATTCATAAACTCAAATGCCATGGAACAACTAGTCACCATCCCCACAAGAGGAGAAAACATACTTGATCTCATCATCATGAACATGGGAGCACAATGTTCAACGCCGGAAGTATACCCCTCACTGGTGAGATCAGATCACAAACTAATCTCGCTGGAGGTCCTCATCCCGCCCCCACCCGAAATGAAAAAGACCACAGTAAAGAACTTCTCGAAAGCTGACTTCACACTTCTAAAGTCTAGTGTGGTCTCCTTTAAGGCCCCTGAGCCGGCGGTAAACATTACTCAAACTGCTGAATCACTTACAAATGCCTTCTACCAGCACCTGCAGGGCTGCATGGATCAGGCAATCCCTAGCAAAACAAAGACTCTTTGTGCCAAAGGCAAGCGTCCAGTCTGGTGGACCCCGGCCATAAACAAACTCTACAACAAAAGGAGAAAGCTACTACAGGATAGAGCAAAATCCTTAAAAGGTAAGACACCGCTGATCACTATAAGTAAAAAGCTAAGAGCTCTCATAAAATCATCCAAAGCTAATTTTGAGAAAAAAATAGCTAAGGACTCTAAAGACAACCATAAGGCATTCTTTAGCTATGTCAGAAACCTAGGAGGAAACTCCCAGATATGCTCAGAATTAGTTCAAAATGATGTGAAGATCACTGATCCTACAGACATTGCCAACATACTGGCTGACAGGTTCAGTGCAAACTTCTCCCCCCCCCTAAAGGAGAGATATCTATTCCAAATGATTGTAGCCCCCCAAACATCTCTAACGCCCAGGTGAGAACTGCTCTCTCCAAGGCAAAGAACACAGCATTCATGGGACCTGATGGTGTCCCCGGCTGTGTGCTCCATGAACTCAACGAGGAATTAAACCCACAGTTAGGACAGCTGTTTAATCTTAGTCTCACCTCCGGATACGTACCCAGGGAGTGGCGCAGAGCGACTGTGGTCCCACTCCACAAAGGCGGTGCCTCCACCGACCCTGGAAATTACCGTCCCATTAGCTTGACAAGCCTTATCTGCAAAGCCATGGAGAGGATCATAATGGATCTCATAAATAAAGACATAGGAATTTGCAGACTTTGGATCCAACCCAGTTTGGCTTTGTCAAAGGCAGATCATGCCTTTTAAACTTGGTTGACTTTTTCGAAACAGTCACCAAGGCCATTGATGAGGAAAGGCAGTCCATACAGCCTACCTAGACCTGGCGAAGGCTTTCGATACGATACCCCACTCGGGTATCATTGAAAAACTCATCAACTTAAATGTAAACCCATACATTACAAGATGGGTTGCAAACTGGCTGAGCGACAGAACCCACAGGGTCAGAGTTGCTGGCGCCATGTCAGACTCAAAGCCTGTCACAAGTGGTGTCCCACAGGGCTCAGTCCTGGGCCCACTCTTGTTTGGCATCTACTTTTCTGAAGTACAAGCAAACACAGGAGGGTTATGGCTGACAAAGTTTGCAGATGACTGCAAACTGGGCGCCGTAGTTGAAAACACATCCGACACAGATATCCTTCAGAAGGGTCTCACAGAAATGGATAACTGGTGCCAGAGCCATGGCCTAAAGTTAAATGCCAAGAAATGCATAGTCATACCCTTCGGGAAAAATAAGGTTACCCCTAGCTACCATATAGGTGGCAATCCCTGATCACAGAAGAAGTTATCAGGGACCTGGGAACCCAGGTTGACAGTAGCCTTTCATTCGACACTCATATTGCTAAAGTAGTTAGGAAGACCTTCTACATTGCCCACCTTATCATGAAGGGATTCACATCTAGATCAAGGGAGGTCATAGTCTCCCTATACTCATCACTCATCAGACCAATGATCGAGTACAATGCCCCATTCAGAATGTATCTGACCCGACACTTGCAGCAGCTGGAGAGGCCACAAAAGTTCCTCACCAAAAGGATAAAGGGTCTCAAAAATCTGTCTTATGCTGCCCGACTGAAAGAACTCCAGTTATATTCAGTTGCTTACCGCTTGCTCAGAGGTGACCTGTGCCTGACATACAAGGCCATGTCAAACCCAGATTTGATGAACATGCTTCATCTCAAAAAATCTAGATCCCTCAGAGCCACAAGGGCGGGAGACTTAAACCTCGACACGGTTATTAATAGAACGTGCTGGAGGGATAGATTCATCACCCAAAGACTCCCTATGCTGTGGAACAAAATCCCGGTTTATGTGAGGCAGAGCACCTCGCTGGCCTTGTTCAAGAGGAATCTTGACCAATGGATGGGAGATCGCAGATACACCCCAGGGGTTACCTCAGTGTCACTGCTCGACAGAGGCACAGCAAAATAATGGGCATAGTTTCTCCAAACTAAAGGGGTGGCGTAAGCCACAAAACTATGGGCTAGGCTTATAAATGCCCTCGGGCAGATAGCCTAGTATGAACCTATGAACCTATGAACCCATGCAGAATCTGAAGAGTGAATCTGGACTGACTTAACTGGAGTCTGGAGAGAAAACGGTAGGTTTGGATTGAAAGACATCTGATTCTTCCAACACTAACTCCTGTTTCAAAAAATACAGCGCTGGTACCTCAAACTGTAAAGGATGCAGTTTCTGGATCAAGCAATTGTTTTAAGTACCGCTGAATATTTCTCATGAGAAGTCTGGCCAGGGGTATCATGGGGATCACTAAAGGCACATGGCATAGAATATTGAGAAACTCGCTTGCAGAGGCAGTTTCCTGAAGGGAGAAATCCCTGAAAATGTTCTGAAAAGTCAGGAATTTGTCTTCAGGTAGAAAAGCATTACTTTTTTCTGAACTTGTCTTTACAATATAACAGAAGTGGCTGCATTTCTAGAAATTGTGTCTGCACCTTCCAACATACTCCTTAAACCATATTTCAAGACCTGAGTAACATAAGAAACAATCTCACTAGTATAACACTTCTGTTCAGCTGGCAAATATACAGTAAAGTCATCTAAATTGTAAGCACACTGCAAAATAAATTTCCACAGGAACTCCTGGTAATTTAAAATTTTAAAGACTATATTACTAGACTCAGCCAACTTTTTTCCCTTAAATTCTAACATTTTCTCAATTTTAAATGGCAGAGTAAGGTTAGAAAAAGCCAAGGCCCTCTTGTTAGAGTTGGCAGCTGGAGAAATTGCAACTGGGTCAGTTGACAAAGTAACAAAGAGAGCTGCAGAGGACACCTTTTACTTCCTCATAGCCTTTTTAGTAACTGGTCCACTAGCCAAAGGGGTTTTATATGCAGTTTTAGAGACATCTTTTAAGGCTGGTAACAGAAGAGGGACAGCAAAAACATTCAGAATCACATTCTCAATAAGATCATAAACTCTGCAAATCTCTGCTGTTCCAGATTGCTTCAAGTCAAATACATCATCTTTCTGAACCTGCTCACCTTCCAAAGATTCAGACTGGATGGACTCGAGTGTTCACTACTGTCTTCATCAGAGTCCCCATCAAAATCTATGGTGCTAGACTGACATATAGAGAAGGTAGCCCCACAGTCATTCTGAATAGGAGCAAAGTCTCCGAGATTAGCTGACTGTAAAAGACTCTTAGCTAAAAGAAACAAAAGTAGCCCTACACATGCTAATAACCTGACTGTCATAGGTTTATAGGTAGGTACGACACTATCAGCCCAAGGGCCTAAGTAAGCCTAGCCAACAAGGTTCCCTGGCTTATGCCACCCAAGAAAGTTATTTTCCTGTGCCCATGTCGAGCAGAGCCACAGAAGTGATCCCCGGGGTGTATTTCCTATTTCCCATCCACTCATCAAGATTTTCTTGAAGAGTGCTAATGAGGAACTTTGCTTGACATAGATAGGTAGCTTGTTCCAGAGTATGGGAAGTCTCTGGGACAGGAATCTATCCCTCCAGCATGTCCTGTTTATTGTGGTGACAAGGTTAGGTCCTTAGAGCGTGTAGCTCGGAGGGATTGGAATTTCTTTAGGTGTAGCATGTCCAACAGCTCTGGGTTTTTATATGTTAGGCAGAGATCACCTCAGAGTAGGCAATATGCTACGGTGTAAAGCTGGAGTTTTTTTGAGACGGCCAGTGTAGGGCATCTGTTTGAGGCCAGTTAATCCTCTTTGTGAGGTACTTCTGTGGCCTTTACAGCTGCTGCAGATGTCTTGTAAGGTACATTCCAAAAGGGGCGTTGTACTCTACAATGGGTCTAATGAGTGTTGAGTAGAGGGGAACAATCACCTTTTTTTTAGTGAAGTTTCCATTTCATCTTATTATGAACTACACTGGAGGGAGACCTATCTGGGGACAGAGTATTATGTCTGGCAAGGGGTCTCTTGCCCTGGACCTCTCCTGTACTTAAACCAATTACTGGAACAGCTCCAGAGGATATGTCTGACCCCCGTACCATAGTGAGCTGCAGGCTCATAACAGTAGGTAACAGGGAAAAGTTAAGTGGTCTGCATGCCAGCTTAAGTTAACAAAATATTTACAAAACATATGCTATGGCATGTTTTTGTTGTTTTTTTTTTTTCTCCTTGTAGGTGGAACTGAATTTGACAGGGGTGCAACCTTATCAGGACCAATCAAGTCAGGTAAAAAAACACCAGCCAGAATAATTTACCAACACTATTACGGGCTGACCAAGGACAGCAATAATATAAAATATACAGTAAACTCTCATTAACCGGCACCCATACAGACTGGTAGATGCCGGATAACTGTAGTTTCTGGTTGCTTGAGAGCTACTATTAAAAATAGGCCTGACTAATACTGTACCCTATGCTATTTGTTTGGTTTGACTTTTCACAGATTGGGGCTAGAGGGGATTTATTCCTATCTTCCATTTTAAAAGTCTAAAACTCTAAAAACATAAGGAATGTTTCTCGGGGGGGGGGGGGGTGAACGATATGAAAATTGTACTGTATTTCTTTGATTTTTTTTTTTTTTTTTTGCTGGTTGCTTGAGTTCCAGTTAACTGAGAGTTTACTGTAAACCATGTTCCCACATAGCCAACAGGGATAAACTATAGCAGAAACAGTTTAAATTGTGCTAAGCCTTTTTCTACATTCTGCACAATGTAGTAATCAATGACACACACAGTCACAAAACCAAGGAAAATTCACTTATCCAAATAGTGAAAAAAATCAAATGTATGACCAAAAATTAGACAAAAAGCTTTTAAAACAGCATAAATAAGCATTTATTTAAAGATCCCCTTGCCAGAAATGAAAAAAAGAATCCCCAGCAGAAAATGAAAATAAAATAAATTGCAATTTTATGATAAAAACAGCCACATCTGTGTTAACTCAGAAGTCAGCATCATAAAAAGGAAGACATGAAGTGAGAAAATGCAATATTTTCTTGTCAGAACTTGAAAATAAAGCAGATAAACAACAGAAACAGGACTCTTGCCATCTACCTGAGAAAATTTTTTTGGAGTTTGCTTACGGTATAAAAATATCTAAGCAACACTTAAAGCAAAAAAACCTAAATCTTCTAGACTTTGTTGCATATTTGGGAGTCATACATGATCCTCCCATTGTTTCTTTGTGAATTGCTTATCCAGTCTGTCTTCCCAATCCTTTCTAACCTCTTCTGATCGATTCCTATAGTTGTTATGCAATATACTATATACCCTATTATCCCCTTTTTAGCAGCTTCTGTTCTAGATTCTACTAAAAACTCTGACAGTTGGTCTTTCACTTAGGATCCCCTATTCCTTTCTCTTTGCATATACTCTGATATCAGTCCTCGATATGGAAGGCAATCTCTAGTCTGAAGTCCAAATGTATTCTTGGCCTCTTTCCATTTTATTAGCTTTCCCTCTCTATAATTATTTGCTCTCATATCTTGGCTCCTTTGCAGCTTTCTCCAGTAAATTCCAATCTCCTCTTTCCTGTTCTCTGATCTCTAATTGTAGTCATCTCCATCATCAGAATCTCCTTTCTCCATTCCCGCAGAGTTCGTTCTTAGAATCATTTTGGCTAGCTTACAATATTCTTTATAGTTATTGTTAATTTACTGAAGGAACCACATCCAAAATCTCTTTACTTCTTGAGCTTCCCTGCTGTTTCATCATCATCCCTTTCCACTTTTAATTATAGCTTTTTACTTGCGCTAAGTACAGGAGCCTTAACTGTGTAGCTCTGAAATATCCCTTCAAATCTGATAATCCCAATCCACTCTGCCCTTCTGGAAGAATCATCTTGTCCCACTTGACTCTTGTAGTCTTCCGCCTCCCAGATAAAAACTTTCAGCTCTTTATTAATTGCTATCCACAACTTCTCCTCTGGTTGATAAAAATATGCCTGACCTGTGTATTAGACTAAAGGGACTAAAAACATTTAACTGCTTGTATCTTACTATTCATATCCATATAACAGAGCTTCTAGTTTCTCAGTTTTTGTATTGTCTTTTGTTTACCAATTATATCCTTGAAGTTCTGAGTCTCTTATTTTCTTTGCCAATGGTTATTAATATAATGCAAATAACAAAGGGATAAGAGGACACCCCTGCCTGGTCCCCCTGTTCAAGCAGAAATTAACAGAGAGGACCCCACCCACTTTAATTTTCACCTCTGATCCCTCATATATCCTCCTAATCAACCTTATAATTTTATCAGGGAATGCAAATGCTTCCATTGCCCTGCTCATAAAGTCCCAGCTTACTCTGTCAAATACTTTCTCTGCAGCAAGGCCCACCAACAACAGTCATATTTTCTTACATTCTGCTTCCCTCTGAATCATCATACAACACAACAGTAAGTAAGAATTCCCAGATGAATTAACAGCATTAGTAAACAACAACAATATTAAAATAAAAAGTTAACACATAAATATATATGGGTCTCGGACGTTTGCTTGAATGAGCAAACGTCTGAAACCCAAATGGCCAGGCATACTTACACGAAAGTGCTTTTCACTGAAGAAGCACTTTCGAGTAAGTATACCTGTTGCCGAGGCTGTACTACGGTGTGGATAAGGGAAAATTCCCTTTTCCCTAGTGCGGTCTCAAAAGGAGAATATTAAAGTGGGGGAGGAGTTAATGCAGTGTTTTTTTTTTTTTTTTGTAACACGCTTTAACGAAAGCTTTTTTTCGATAAAAGCGCTTCCGTTAAAGTGTGTTCAGTTGTTATGGATTTGGACGTTTGCTCATTCGAGCAAATGTCCTAGATCCATATATATATATATATATATATATATATATATATATATATATATATATATATATGTATATATACACACACACACACATATATATATATATATATATATATATATATAGATATATAAAATAAAACAGAAATAAAAAGTATATAAAAATAAATAGGGCAGGAAGTTCTCAAAGAGTTCTTACCTGGGACTGGAAGCTCTAATCCACCAATACACACTGGTGAAGAGATTCAACGGTGTGTATCCTACAGCTGGTAATAAAAGTAATAAAAGACTAAGCAATTGACTTTCTGTGATAGGGGTTAGGCTTCTCCCTGATGGGAGGGGCTTATCCAACTCCCTATCAAAGAGAGTCAGAGGACAGGATTCTGATCTCTGGAAAGCTGACAATGTAGGTTTGTGCAGGCACCCATATGCTACAGAGGCAATGTGAATGATGAACATTTGTAGTGGCATAATGGTGGAGAAAGAATTTTACCATAAGTGAAAGAGGTCTCGCAAATGGTGTAATACAACAATAACATTCAAATGGAAGTTGTTGTTGTTGTGTCTTTCGGCTTTTCCCGGTTAGGGGTCGCCACAGCGGAACTCCGGTCCGCTAATGATTGGCAGCAGATTTTTTTTTACGTGCCGAGTTGCCAGCCCTGATGCACAACCTTCAACGAACGTATGCCCAATCACGCATGTCTCCACATAGAAGACGCTTTAGCTGAGAATCGCACAGGACAACATCTTACTGTGAGGCGACAACACTACCGCAGCACTACCACCGCAGTTAACAAAGTGGTTAAAAATAGATGAATTTTCATAACTGAATATATTCTTCAGGGGGGCCATTTTATTTCTGTGGGCTGACAAATATGCAAAAGATCACATCAAGGTATGGGAAAAGCTTGTAACAGACTTGTCTACCTTGGATTTGCTCAACTCTGTTGTTGATGGACATTTTGACTTGAAAGGGACAATAGTTACTTTAAAAAGTCTGGGCAGCCATAGTATGACTTTGTCTATATTATAGTCTGGTTTTAAATTAATTTCAATTAATTTGTCATACTGGCTACAAATTAAAAAAAGAACTGTATCAGTTTAAAAACAAGTTGAATGTGATGGTTTATTTTTATAAGAATGAGTTTATGAATACTACTACAGATTCTGGCCATACTGATTTTCATTGTTCCTTTGTAATTTGTGTAAATAATGAACATGATTTAAATGGTTACATTCTGAAAGTTAGTGAATTTTATTGCCTTCCTCTACTAATGATACAGTAAATCAATTTCATGGGGTACTCCATTATAATCTTTATAAATGTTTTAATGCCTTTGGCAAACATAAGACTGAATTTAATTTAAATAACACATGGAGAAAAGTAAAAATATAGTTATTATTGATTTGACTTTTAAACATCTTTATTCAATCCTGCTTTATATAGTGACAATGATAAACATATGTTAATAGTAAAGAAAACCAATCACAGCAATATTCTTCATGAAGTATACATATATGTTAAAAACTATCATTCACTCCAACATTACATAAACAGCTCAATTCCTGCCACCTTTTAAATCTCACTCCTCTTCCTCCTAAACATTATTCTGCATGGACTGTTCCTACAAATTCCATTTATTTTTATGTAATTTGCCCCTTCCATTTTTTTTAAAGATCCCACCTCAGGTTCTTTCATCTCATTTGCAATATTCAATACTTCAATTATAGTTTGTTTTGATTTTAATTTCCATTTTCTAGTAACTGCTTTTTTGGCAGTCACTAGCATTACACTTCGTAACACTTTACTATGTCTAGGCAATTCAGATTCTATGTCCTAGCTCAAAATATTTTGTTTTTTTAGTTATAATGATTTGCACCTCAACATTTTTGACAAAGTGCAATGCAGGTAATTTTTAAAATCTGCCAGCTAATTACATTCCCAAAATACATGTTCATGATTATGTCTTTTTCCCATCACACATCAACATTTTCTTTCTACATGAACAACAGTTCCCCGACGTCTGCTTGGCATACAAAATAACCATGCAAACACTTCCAAGCAAAAACAGAAGCTTCTGTTAGGTGTAGCTACTTCTATAGAATCTTTAGTTATCTTCCTTCTTATAGGCTCCCTAAGTCTGGTGACAAGCCTTTCTACTTTCTGTTGCCTAAATCGCTATATTAAGTTTTTATGCTCTGGAGTTCTTATTCAAAAATATTTGCTTAACAGCAACCTTTCTAAATTCGTGCACATTATACAAATACTAATATTTTCTTTTTAGCACCCTGCAGTTACTCCTCTTGTTCTTTGAGACTCCCCTTATTCTCTAATAATTTAATGTTTGGTAGCCCCTTTAAGTAATTCCTATTACTTCTTAATAAAAGTTTTTCCTTTTACAGTTCTACTGTATTTGTAAACCCTATTTTCATTTTATTCCACTACTGATTCCATCTGAATAAATTTCTGTCTTCACTGAGACCTGAGACGTACCTCCCTGGACTACATGAAAAGAGACATAGAGGAGCTCTCAGATTATGTAGCCCAGGCCGGTATGACCCTGACCCTGAGCAGTATCCTACCCTCACCAAGAATGATGCCACAATACAGAGACAAAATGATCAGCTTTAATAATTGGCTTAATTACTGGTGTCATTCTAAGGGGATCCAATGTCTGTCTGCCTGGGATGACATGCTTGACAAGCCACGCTGCTTCGCAAGGGATGGCTTGCACCTGTCACCCTGGGCTTCCGGATATTGGCAAAGGCTCTTGCCACCCCCATAGTGCCTTTTTTAGGCAAGGCTCAAATGATAAACCTACCGCCCTGGAAAACAAAAATGGAGAAAAACTAAGGGTAATACTGCTCAATGCCAGAAGTCTAAACCTCAAGATGCACGCCCTCGAGGCCCTCCTCAGTATGGAGAACATCGATGTTTGTGCTGTGACTGAAACCTGGTTCAAGGCTCCTGAGAGCACCCCAGCACTATCAGGTTATACCTCATATCATGCGTTCCGGCCCCAAAATCCGGACCGAACCACAAAAGGAGGGGGAGTATCCATATTCATAAAGGATACCCACACCTCCAGGTTAGTGGCAACGCACGAAGCATTGGAGACCATCCAGGTGCAATTAACCATAGGTAAAACTGCCCTACAGTTTGTAACATGCTACAGACCACCTTCTCAAACTCAGGAAACCCACACAGCCTTCCTGAAGACACTGGAGAGTATAAATGTCTCTCCAAACACCATCATATTGGGTGACTTCAACTACCCAAACGTAGACTGGGAACATTACTCAAGCCCCAACACCCTAGCCCAAAGGTTCCTTGAGTTGCTATGGAACAACTAGTCACCATTCCCACAAGAGGAGAAAATATACTAGACCTGATCATCACAAACATGGGGACAAAATGCTCCACACCGGAAGTATATCCCTCATTGGTGAGATCAGATCATAAATTAATCTCACTGGAGTTCCACATCCCGCCCCCACCCCCAGCAAAAAAGACCACAGTGAAGAACTTCTCAAAAGCAAACTTCACACTTCTTAAGACTGGAGTGGTATCCTTCAAGGCCCCCGAGCCAGTGGAAACCACAACCCACGCTGCTGAAACCCTTACAAATGCCTTCTACGAGCACCTCCAGGAATGTAGGGATCAAGCAATCCCTAATAAAATCAAGACCCTTTCCACCAAAGGCAGGCACCCGGTCTGGTGGACTCCAGCCATAAACAAACTCTACAACAAGAGGAGAAAGCTACTACATGACAGAGCAAAATTCCTAAATGGGAAGGCATCTCTGATCAATACTAGCAAAAAACTACGATCACTCATAAAATCATCCAAGGCCAACTTTGAGAGAAAAATTGCTAATGACACAAAAGACAATCATAAAGCCTTCTTTAGCTATGTTAGAAACCTGGGTGGAAACTCCCAGATATGCTCAGAATTAGTCCAAAATGATACAAAAATCACTGAACCCACAGACATTGCCAACATACTGGCAGACAGGTTCAGTGAAAATTTCTCCCCTCCCTCCCCCCCAAAAGGAGAAATATCTATCCCACCAGAGTCTAGCCTCCCAAACATCTCAGATGCCCAGGTGAGAGCTGCTCTCTCTAAAGCAAAAAACACAGCATCAATGGGACGGACGGTGTCCCCGGCTGTGTGCTACGAACTCAATGAGGAACTAAACCCACACATAAGGCTGCTGTTTAATCTTAGCCTTACTACAGGATCGTACCCAAAGAATGGCGTGCAGCAACTGTGGTCCCACTCCACAAAGGCGGTGCTTCTACGGACCCTGGAAATTACCGCCCCATAAGCTTGACGAGCCTTGTCTGCAAAGCTATGGAGAGGATCATAATGGAACTCATAAATAAAGACATTGGGGACCTACAGACACTGGATCCTACCCAATTTGGCTTTGTCAAGGGCAGATCCTGCCTCTTGAACTTGGTCGACTTTTTCAAAACAGTCACTAAGGCCATTGATGAGGGTAAGGCAGTTCACACAGCCTACCTTGACCTAGCAAAGCGTTGACACAATACCCCACTCGGGCATCATAGAAAAGCTCACCAGCTTAGATGTAAACCCATATGTCACAAGATGGGTTGCAAACTGGCTCAAGGACAGAACACACAGGGTTAGAGTTGCTGGTGCCATGTCAGACTCTAAGCCGGTCACGAGCGGTGTCCCACAGGGCTCAGTCCTGGGCCCCCACTTGTTCGGCATTTATTTTTCTGAAGTGCAGGCAAACATAGGGGGATTGTGGCTGACAAAATTTGCAGATGACTGCAAACTGGGCACCATAATTGACACTCCATCAGACACAGACATCCTCCAGAAAGGTCTCATAGAAATGGATAACTGGTGCCAGAGCCATGGCCTTAAGCTAAATGCCAATAAATGTATAGTCATACCCTTTGGGAAAAACAAGGTAACCCCTAATTACCACATAGGTGGTAATCCATTAAACACGGAAGAAGTTATCAGGGACCTGGGGACCCAAGTTGACAGTAACCTCTCTTTTGACACTCACATTGCCAAAGTGGTTAGGAAGACCTTCTACATTGCCCACCTGATCATGAAGGGATTCACACCCAGATCAGGAGAGGTCATTGTACCCCTGTACTCTTCACTTATCAGACCAATGATTGAGTACAACGCCCCATTTGGAATGTACCTTACCCGACACCTGCAGCAGTTGGAAAGACCCCAAAAGTTCCTCACCAAAAGGATAAAGGGGCTCAAACATATGTCATACGATGCCCGACTGAAGAAACTCCAGCTCTATTCAGTCGCATACAGTCTGCTCAGAGGTGATCTGTGCCTGACATACAAGGCCATGTCCAACCCGAATTAATGGACATGCTCCACCTCAAAAATCCAAATCCACCAGAGCCACGAGAGCAAGAGACTTTAACCTCAACATGGATATAAATAGGACGTGCTGGAGGGACAGATTCATCACCCAGAGACTCCCTACACTATGGAACAGAATCCCAGTCCATGTGAGGCAGAGCCCTTCACTGACTCTGTTCAAGAGAAATCTTGACGAGTGGATGGGAGATCGTAGGTTTACCCCGGGAATCATCTCTGTATCACTGCTGGACAGAGGCACAGCAAACTAATGGGTATAGTATTCTCATCCTAAGGGGTGGTGAAAGCCACACACACTCTGGCTAGGCTTATAAATGCCCTAAGGCAGATAGCCTAGTATGAACCTATGAACCTAATAACTCTTGAATATACACTACATATTGCTTAACTTCCTCTTTTTTTAACATGTAGATGGGAAAGACGCAGTGTCTTATGTTTACTTCATTAAAAATTTAGTTTCTGTAGATGCAAGATCTGAAAAAGTTATTGGAAGTGTGTTGAAGCTTTCAATTAAATGGACATTCTTGTGAAATGTAATTTCTATCCAGTCTAGCCCAGTTATTATACCTTGGGAAATAAGTAAATTCTGTCAAATTTCCTACGACTGAATTCACATTTTCTATACCAAACACTTTCATATTTTTCTTCAAAAATCTCTCCTCTTTTGTTACATTTTCCCAAGTCCCCCTAACACACCTATTCTACTGCAAATCAAGTTCCTGTCCCCACCTATAAGTAATATTCCCTGTTGAAAGCCAATTTCTCCCATAATTTTCTTACGCTCCATAATAGCAGCTATTGTTGGAATACAAATACATGCCAGTGTAACCCTCCTTTCTTGTCAACAGCACCTTATTACCACAAATTTACCATTATTGTCTTTTCCCTCTTCTATCACTACTTTAGCCCCTCTACCAATTATTACCACCCTTTTCTTTTGTCCCTGTTATTCTGCTGAATATCCACCCTAAAACCCTTTTTTATCAAATTCACATTTTCATTTCTTTCTAAATGTGTCTCCTGCTGCATTGCTATTTGCACTCTGTATTTCTTAACATAATTCAATACTCTTTCCTTTTTCTCTAGTAGCTTTAACACCATTTACATTCCAAGGTGCTATACACAGAGTAGTCATTATGATAAAATGCTACTGTTCCCACTTGTTATATATGACAGTTTTTTTGAATGTATACTTCCAGCATTCGTGTTACTAATGTTTGGCATGTTGATCTTTTAGAAAGTTATTTCTCCTCCTCTCCATCTGAACCTGTTACATTTCTCAAGATTTTTTTGTTTACTGGAAACTCTAAAACATACATTAATACATTTTTAGAACACATCCAAATTGACAGCTGCACCCACAGACAAAACCTAATCTAAAATTAAGGTTATCCATGTCAAAGTGCATATTACAGCCTATGTTTTTACTTACATCGACTGCTGTCTATTCTGTTCTTCTCTTTTTTCCCCCTCCCAGATGTAAAAAACAGCTTGTATGCTTTCAGAAAATATTTACTTTCAGCACTCAGAAAAAAATGCACTGCCTGCCTTTAAATAAAACAACATTCTACATTGCTCTATTAAGTGCATTAAAGTATTGAGGTTGCTGTGGAGGATATTTGTTATTCACTTCCCGTCATTTCAAACTTTATTTTTCATTGAACTGCTTGCTATTATACTTTTAACTTTTGCACTGCTTTCAGTAAAGAATACTCGGAACTCCCAAGATGAATTGCTTGCAGATGTATAAAGGAGTCTTTGTAAATTTCACTTAGAACAGAATGTACAAAATTCCCTTGCCTAACTTTCTTCATCTGCAGACTCATGGTCTCTCACTGAAAAGATTTACAGTTAGAAAAGAACATGTCAATACCTTTGCAGATGCCAGACACTTATCATTTTTATAGCATTCATCATTTTTTCTTACTTTTCAAGCCTATTTGCTTACAAAAACTTTATAGCTGAAGCCAAGGACATTAGTCTAGACATCAATCCTTGTAAAAATTATTACCTTAGTTCTATATAAAATAATCTGTATACATTCCACCTCCAACCCAGCAGCCCAAGATCACAACATTAATCTACCACAATTTACTTCTGTTCAGCCTTTCTTCTCTTGTTATACTGTAAAAATCTATACTTCTTACAACTAAAAGGTAGTTGTTTAACTTTAATATCTTTAACACATACAGCAGTGAAAAATTTATATCATGAAATTTTTATACAAATATTAATTAGAATAAAACCTATTTTACATACAGTTACTTCTTTTTCCCCTTAGTGTCCTTCTAAACATTATAGATATAATGCGAGGTATATGCTTTAAAGTCCACTCACACGGTTAACAATAATTAACAAAAGCTCAGTCTTTTCTCAGCTACTTTAATTTGCAAAGCAGTGTTTCAAAATTTAAAAAAAATGTGAGGGAAGTTTTATAATATACTTATTCACGAATTTCAGTGTTACTGATCTTAATCCTGATCATCTTCAAACCAAGACTCTGATTCAAGTCTAAGGTATTCCTGACTCTTCTAGTCAGTTCCAATGTTTTTCTGTCTCTGAAGCATTTCCCTTGAAACATTGGAGAAGGTTTCACTGGTAAAGTCTCTCTCAGTTTTATTATAAGAAGAATGAGAATCAGATTTCCCTTCTACTTGCTACCTCACTTTCTTTTAGATAAACTTGTTAATTTCTTCCTTAGCCCATTCTACATAAAACATGCATTTGATCCTCCAGGAAAAAAAAACATTTGAAGGCAATTGGATACAGCAGCTAGAATCTCACTTCTGCCTCTCAACATTCCTTCATTGTTGGCCTAAATTTGTTTCTGCTATGTCTGGTGTACATTGAATAACCATTTTGCATAAACACTCTGCTGTCTACAATTTCTAATACTTTTCCCTTCTGCCACAATTTTGTTAGGATCAACTCCTTCTGCTGGTACAATTGCTTCATTTGTAATATATCTCTTGGCTGCTTTTTCATGGCTATGTTTGGAGCATACACATACTGTGCCTTTCAATTAACAAATCCTTCTGTGGAACACCTGTCAGGATGCTTACTTGTGCTTTCATAAAATTAATATAGTATGTTCATTCCAGTTTCTCTAGTACAGCAGAAAATCTCAGGTATTCTCTGTGTGCTCCATCTTCTAACACTGCTATTTGTTGAAACAGCTCTTCTCGAAAAGTCTCATACTCAGCTAGCCTTCTCTTCATTTCAACCTCTGACGTTTGAAGTTTTATCAATCTGAATAGCTAGTTAAAACTTTGATTTTTTTCCATTTTTTTGTCTGAGTTCATATTCCTTCAGTGTTTCAATTATTTTAATAAACTCTGACTGCATTTGATTTATGTTTCCTCTAAATTACTGGAAGCCATCACTTGTACCAAAGCTGAAGCTTGAACTGCTTTTTGCTGAACAGCTGCAGGATCCTTTCCAGTCAGCGTTTTCTCTTCATTTTTTTCTGGTTGATTTTCTTTCAGATTCTCCACATCTCTTCTTTACTGGCATCAAGGCAGTGTACTTACTAGGCAGTAACTGAATTTTATCCAACTAACAGTTTTAATGATACTCCTGTTTCTCAGTTTCTGTTTTCACATAGGGAGAGCTGAAATTAAGCTGTTGATCAGTGTACAGCCATTGGCTCATGCATTTTGGTACAGGATGGGACTGAAACTGCAACACTGTAGGAGGGTAGGAGTTCCTTAGGACTGAGGTTATTTGGCTGCTTGTGTGGTATAATGCAGCATAAAGTAACCATATCAATTAGAACTACTGGATGCAGTATGGAAAGTTTGCAATTATTAGCTACACAAGACAGAGAGGAGTTTTATGTTTATTTATTTAAGGGAGAGGTTACATATGGAGGTGTGTGGCTTGGTACTTCTGGCCTAGCTAAAGTGAGAAAGGATGCTTTTTTATGGAAGGGGTTTAAGGTTAGAAAACATCACTACAGTATGGCTGGGAAGGGCAAAGCTACCTTAGCAGATCAGCTAAATACAGAGTTGTGAGTAATGCAGTTAATCGAGACAGATGAGAATACAGTCTGCTGCAATTTGCTACAGCAGTTTTAAATACATAACAACAGAACCTCACAATGGCGCTTAATTTTGAAAAGGAACAGTTTGCTCTAAGCTACAGCCCTCAAAGGGCAACTACATATAAAAAGGGTCTGTCTTCATCAAGAGGAAGAATGGAGACTGGTCACATTATGAGCCTCTTGTAAGCAGGCACTGTAAGCCTTTTTTGTTATACAAGAGAATATTATCCTTTCATAATGTATTGTCAGGAGATAATGAGCCCCATAAAAGTGGGTACAGCCTCTCAAATTACATGTGATAGAGTGAGAAAAGGTTCTGTAATAAAGTTTTCATACATGGCTCCAAGGAATACGAGCCCCACTGAAACAGGCACAGCCTCTCATTTCACATGTGTTACAAAACAGACTACTCACAAGAGAGGAGAAAAGGTACTCACAAGAGAGGAGACTGTGTTGAGTAGATGGAAAGAGTATTTTGAGAGGCTGATGAATGAAGAGAATGAGAGAGAGAGAAGGTTGGATGATGTGGGGATAGTGAATCAGGAAGTGAAACAGATTAGCAAGGAGGAAGTACGGACAGCTATGAAGAGGATGAAGAATGGAAAGGCTGTTGGCCCAGATGACATCCCAATGGAATCATGGAGGTGCTTTGGAGAAATGGCAGTGGAATTTTTAACTAGATTGTTTAATGAAATTTTAGAAAGTCAGAGGATGCCCGAGGAGTGGAGAAAAAGTGTTTTGGTACCTATTTTTAAGAATAAGGGTGATGTGCAGAGCTGCAGTAACTACAGAGGGATAAAATTGATCAGTCACAGCTTGAAGTTATGGGAAAGAGTAGTAGAAGCTAGGTTAAGAAGGGAGGTGATGATTAGTGATCAGCAGTATGGTTTCATGCCAGGCAAGAGCACTACAGATGCAATGTTAGCTCTGAGAGTGTTATTGGAGAAATACAGAGAAGGTCAGAAGGAGTTGCATTGTGTCTTTGTAGACTTGGAGAAAGCATATGACAGGGTGCCTAGAGAAGAGTTGTGGTATTGTATGAGGAAGTCGGGAGTGGCAGAGAAGTATGTAAGAATGGTACAGGATACGTATGAGGGTAGTGTGACAGTGGTGAGGCCTGCAGTGGGAGTGACAGATCCGTTTGGAGGTGGGATTACATCAAGGATCAGCTCTGAGTCCTTTCTTATTTGCAGTGGTGATGGACAGGTTGACAGATGAGATCAGACAGGAGGCCCCGTGGACTATGTTGTTTGCAGATGACATTGTGATCTGTAGTGAGAGTAGGAATCAGGTTGAGAAGACTCTGGAGAGGTGGAGATATGCTCTAGAGAGCAGAGGAATGAAGGTCAGCAGGGCAGAGACAGAATATATGTGTGTAAATGAGATGGAGGGTAGAGGAATGATGAGGATGCAGGGAGTAGAGTTGGTAAAGGTGGACGAGTTTAAGTACTTGTGATCAAAAGTTCAGAGGAATGGTGAATGTGGAAGAGAGGTGAAGAAGAGAGTGCAGGCAGGGTGGAATGGGTGGAGAAGAGTGTCAGGAGTGATTTGTGACAGACGGGTACCAGTAAGAGTGAAAGGGAAGGTTTACAAGAGTGTAGTGAGACCAGCTATGTTATATGGGTTGGAGACAGTGGCATTGACAAAAAGGCAGGAGTCAGAGCTGAATGTGGCAGAGTTATAAATGTTAAGATTTGCACTTGGTGTGACTAGGATGGATAGGATTAGGAATCAGTATATTAGAGGGTCAGCTCATGTTGGACAGTTTGGAGACAAAGCAAGAGGGACGAGATTGCGTTGGTTTGGACATGTGCTGAGGAGGGATGATGGGTATATTGGGAAAAAGATGCTAAGGATGGAGCTGCCAGGTAAGAGGAAAAGAGGATGACCTAAGATAAGGTTTATGGACGTGGTGAGAGAGGACATGCAGGTGGTTGGTGTGACAGAGCAAGATGCAGAGGATAGGAAGAAATGGAAAGAGATGATCCGCTGTGGCGACCTCTAATGGGAAAAGCTGAAAGATGATGATGATTAATAGTTTCTAGGTAGGTAATAGGCTATCTACCCTGGGGCCTATATAAGCCTAGCCAAAAAAGTTCCCTGGCTTTCGCCACCCAAGAAAGTTATTTTCCTGCGCCCCTGTCTAACAGAGCCACAGAAGTGATCCCCGGGGTGAATTTCCTATTTCCCATCCAATTGTTGAGATTTTTCTTAAAGAGGACTAATGAGGAACTTTGTTTGACATGAATGAGTAGTCTGTTCCAGAGCATGGGAAGTCTCTGGGGCAGGAATCTATCCTTCCAGCATGTTCTGTTTATTGTGGTGGCAAGGTTTTGGTCCCTGGAGTGTGTGGCTTGGAGAGATTGGCGTTTCTTTAAGTGTAGCATGTCCAACAGATCTGGGTTTGACATGGCTTTGTATGTTAGGCAGAGATCACCTATGAGTAGGGGATAAGCAGCAGAGTAGAGCTGGAGTTTTTTTGAGACGGTCTGCGTATGGCATCTGTTTCAGGCCAGTAATCCTCTTAGTGAGGTATTTCTGTGGCCTTTCTAGTTGTTGTAGATATCTTGCGAGGTACATGCCAAACGGGATGTTTTACTCTATAATGGGTCTGATGAGGGATGAGTAGAGAGGAACAATGACCTCCTTTTCTGGCGGTGAACCCCTTTGTCATGAGGTGTGCCACATAGAAGGATTTCCTGACTACTGTGGCGATGTGAATATCAAAGGAGAGACTACTGTCCACCTGTGCTCCAAGGTCTCTTAGCCTACTAAACACCGAAAGTGTGATATCGCCTATGTCGTAGTTCATGGTACAGTGTTTTTCCCAAAGGGGATGACAGCACACTTCTTGGCATTGAGCTTGAGGCCATGACTTTGACACCAAGCATCAGTCTCATTGAGGCCCCTTTGTAGAATGTCCACATCATTAGGCGATTCTATTCTGGCACCTAGTTTGCAGTCATCTGCAAACTTCATTAGCCAAAGACCTACTGTATTAGCCTGGACTTCTGAGAAGTAGATGCCAAACAGGAGAGGACCCAGGACTGAGCCCTGTGGTACTCAACCTGTCACTGGTCTGAAGTTGGACTTGGAGTCAGCTACTTTCACTGTGTGGGTTCAGTCAGTGAGCCAGTTGGCCACCCATCTTGTGACATAGAGATTTATCCCCAGTCTAGTGAATTTATCTATAATTCCAGAGTGGGGGATGGTGTTGAAACCCTTGGCAAGGTCAAGAAAGGCTGTGTGCACCACCTTACCCTCATCCACGGCTCTGGTGACTGCTTCACAAAAGTCAATCAGGTTTAGGAGACATGACCTACCCTTTTACAAACCCAAACTGAGTGTGGTCCAGAGTTTGGAGGTTACCTATGTCCTTGTTTAGACCAGGCTCATCAGGCTAATGGGGTGGTAGATCCCAGGATCAGTGGTGGTGCCCCCTTTGTGGAGTGGGATAACTGCTGCTGTGCACCATTTAGTAGGCACAAAGCCTGAAGTGAGGCTATGAATTAACATGGTACTTAGGTGGGGTGCCAGTTCGTTCTGTAGTTCATGCAGAATGCAGCCTTGGATGTTGTCAGGTCCCATGGATTCTGTGTTCTTGGCTTTGGAGAGTGCAGCTTTTACCTGCATAGATGTGATTACAGGGATTCTGCATTCTTTCTGTATAGATAGGGGCACTTTAGGGAGTGAGAGGGGGGTAAAGTTAGCACTGAACCTATCTGCCAGGATGTTGGCAATATTAGTTGGTTCTGTAATTTTCGTGCCGTTGTGCTATAACTCAGAGCAGATCTGGGTGTTGCCATTGAGATTCTTGACATAGCTATAGAATGCTTTGTGGCTGCCCTTAGAATCAGTGGCAATTTTGTTTTCATAGCTAGCTTTGGAGGATCTTATAAGGGATCTCACAGCATCTTACTGAGGCCGACCAGGGGCCTCCTCTACTCATGGGATTTTACTCTCTTTTGCAACAGTTTCTTCCTTCTGTTGTAGAGTTTGTTTATGGCAGGGGACCACCAAATTGGCTTCCTTTTTTTGGAGGATAGTGTCTTGGTTCTGTTGGGGATAGCACGATCCATGCAGTTGTGTAAGTGCTTATAGAGTGCATTTGTATAAGATTCCGCAGTCGTAACTGTATTGTCCATCTGCATGGGTGTCATTAAGTTCGCCAATTCTGTCTTAAGAAGCATGAAGTTGGCTTTGGAGAAATTATTTACCATGGTTTTCTTAATGATGGATGGGGGCGGGATGCGGATATCGAGGGTGATTAGCTTATGGTCGGATCTGACCAATGAGGAGTTGACTTCAGGTATGGAACACCGGTCACTCATGTTGGTAATGACTAGCTCTAGGATATTGTTGCCCCTGGTTGGGGGTGTGGATAAGTTGATCCAGGGCATTGGAAGTTATGCATTTTAGAAAGCATTGAGTGAAGGAGTTGACACAATGGTGGGTTAGTTGAAATCGCCCATTATTAGGGTGTTTGGCTGAACCCTAATATTTTCCACTATATGAAGAAAAGAGGAGTGGGAACCTTGGGGCATGGTGGGGGATCTGTATCAAGCTACAATTTTGATTGCAGTTTTGCCCAGAGTTAGTTGCACTTGGATAACCTCGGATGCATTATGCTGTGCAACTAGCCAGGAGGTGTGGATATCCTTAATGACACACTTCCATCTTTGGTGTTCTGGTCCAGGTTAGATGGCCTTAAAGTGTGGTATGAGTTATAGCCTGGTAATGCAGGAGTGCTCTCTAGAGCCTTGAACCAGGTCTCAGTCACTGCACAGATATTGATGTTCTCCATTTTAAGGAGTGCCTCGAGTGAGCACATTTTGAGATTTAGACTTATAGCATTGAATAGCATTACCCTCAGTTTTTGCTTGTCTGTTCCTTTTACGGTGGTGAATTTGTCATTTGAACCTTGCCTAAAAAAGGCACTTAGCCAGTATCTGGTATCCCAGGGGCGACAGGTGCAGGCCATCTCTGCAAAGCATCGTGGTCTGTCGAGCATGTCGTCCCAGGCAGACAGATACTGGATCCCCTTAGAATGACACTAGAAGCTCAGCCAATTGTTGAAGTCAATCATTTTGTCCTTGCACTGCGGTATCATTCTGGGTGATGGCAGGATGCTACTCAGGACTAGGGTCATACCTGCCTGGGCTACAAGATTAGAGAGTTCTTCCATGTCCCTTTTCATGTAGTCCTGGGAGGTATGTCTCAGGTCATTTACACCAACATGGAAAATGACAGAGACATATTTGTACTTGTTGTGGAGTGACCTGAGTGTGTGGGTTATGTGGCAGATCCTGGCACCCAACAGGCAGCTGACAGTAACCTTCTCCTTGTTTAGCCTGGTGAGTGGGACATCAGTGTGCCTGACTATAGAGTCACCTATGACTAGTGTATTGGGTACGTTGTTTTCCCTTATGGGCTGTGGTTTATTGGCACACTGAGTCTGTGGGCTCTGTGTCATTTGGGTTGTGTTGGGGGGTGGAGGTTGCTTGCATTTCTGCTTTGGAGGTCTCTGTTGCTTGAGCAGATTATTATTGAGAGCCTCTGTGAATGTTTTTGTGCTTCTATGTGTGGATTTTGGTGGTGTAGGTTTAGTGAGACTATGTGATGAATGTGGTGTGGTGCAAGTGTTTACCTTCCCCTCTTAACTGTCAAGTTCAGTCTGTTGGAGAGAGCTTTACCTCCAGATTGGCTGGATAAGTGCATCTCGTACAGGTTGTGGTGTTGGGTGGTAGGAGGAGAGGGTTGTCTGTGTACATGAGGCAATTGCTATATTGCCCCAAGATGCCCAGATTCATTGGATAGACAGGAGAGAACACTGGGAGCTGACCCTTGGACATGCCCGAATAAAAAAAACTACTTTCCTCCAGACATGTGAGGAAAATGAGTATAACCGCTGTTTTGCTCTAAGCAAGTGCGGAACGTAACTACAAAAACTGTTTTCCTCTAGGTAAAGAGGAAGGTTGAGTGCTGCAGTAATTTGTAGTTTATTTAGTGCCAACAATAAGTTCTGAACAAGTGCTGAGCAAGAATAAGCAAATTCAAGTGCTAAAACTAAGAATCTGTACCTGGATCTTGTGGTAGCTAGGCTACCTGGAGCTTACCACTCCCACTGATAAGCTAGAATGCTTCCCTCCAACACAGAAAGGCTTTGTGGGGGGGGGGGGGGCTCAGTTACAAACAGTCCTTTAAACCAGTAAGTTGAAAGAGATGGAAAAACTGCCAAATGGCCAATAAACTACAATTTCTGGGCCAGAAACCACTCTTGTGGTAGATGGGCTACCTAGTACTTACCACTCCCACTGATAAGCTAGAAGGCTTCCCTTCAACACAGAAAGGCTTGGGGGGCTCAGAAGTTTACAAACAGTCCTGGATACAGCAAATCTGTATCGGGACTACACTAGTTACAGGAAAGGTGAGAAACAAGCGCAAACGTGGGCTTTTAAACCAGAAAGTTGAAAGAGATGGAAAAACTGCCAAACGGCCAATAAACTACAACTTCTGGGCCAGAAGCTACTCTTGTGGTAGATAGGCTACCTACTGCTTACCACTTTTAAGTCATTTAATGGACAAGTACAGGCCATTAAAGCCAAACTCATAAATTTGTCCATTAAAAGACTTAAAAAGAAAAAAAGTCATGGGCATTCAGAATCTCCATATAGCTGAAATGGTCACTTGCATATATCCCATGTGCCTCTAATGCAAGAGGTTTAAGGACTCAAACAGTGGAAATTCTGACTTGGCTAGATTTTTCTTGTATTTTTACTGATTGATTTCTGTGTGTGACCTTTTTACTCATTGTTCAGATCCCACTTTAAAAAAAAAATTGAGGGACATAGCCAAGGAGGATCTAGATTCTTAAGGGCAGGGGCATCCAGATATTAGGACAATGGGTTACTCTACAGGGGAAAGGACTCCAGTAGAGGGTTAGATGGAGAAAGAATGCAGCAGATGACAGCCCTAAAGACCCACCATCAGGCATCTGAGGACACAGCCTATGATATTCCTTTTTCAGCCCATCTGGTCATAAACCATACAAAAAGGAGGCTACTGTAAAACATTTTAATGGCCAGCCATCGCAAATGATATGAAAGGGGACTGCAAGATATATGAGCAGTGTCAAAAGATAAAGGCAGGATACAAAGCAAAGGCTGCTTTGGTGCCATTACCTGCTACTTAGGAACTGTTTCAAAGTGCATCCAATGGATACTGTGGGGTCTCTTAGTACCCCGAGCATCGCAGGTAAGAGGTGCATCTTTGTAGTGAAACACTGTGCTACAAGGTACGCTGAAGTGGTGACTAACCAAAGGCAAACAGACATAGGGAATCAAACCCAGGGCTACAAGACAAAATTCTATGGCAGCTCACAGCCTTAAAGATCATGTCTAAAGGTGCAAAATTAGTTTTTTTTTTTTTTTTTTACAAAAAACTAAACATCGTTCCACACCTATGCATTAAAAAGCAATTTTTTAAAAAACTGTTGATTACCATACATAACATTAGTGATGTAAATGCCAAACTCTTAAATTAACAGTTAGGCAGAAAAATATATCATTAGTTTTTTTACAGTTTGGCAATTACATCACTAATTTACAATTACATGCCTATGCTAATACAGTAGTATTAGAGCTGGAACCCGGATTGACTTAACCACTCCCTGCCCTCCTATGAATATTAATGCCATAAACACAGCTTGCATTTAGTAGTCCACTTTCAGAAAACAATATTTAAAAACTTAATATCTATTTAAAGGCTTCAAAATGCACTTTTCTTTACACACACACAAAAGTGTGTGTTCACAAGCAAAGATGCATGTGAACACTTTTCTGTTTACATTTTATTATTTATTTTACATTTGTTGACTGGAATTGTCCGACTGAGCTGAAGAACCCTTTTTCAGTGGAGGCCCAGGGAGAAAAGCTCCAACATATTATACAATTTTCATTATAAATTAGCATTAAACAGCAATGTTACATGATTATTACAAGGCATTAAGTAGCAATACAATGTTATATAGTGTCAATAATCAGGAGTACAGCATAACTATTTCAAGATGTATAAAAAGAAATACGTCATTAAGATGAGTATATAGTTTTTGGGGTAAGTCGTTACAAAAACCCAGTTTTATCATGATGTAGTTGCATGAAGGCAAGACAATTATAATAGAATGTTTCTCTGAGGCAATTTGCTTAATAGATTTTAGAAGACAGTAGAAAGAGTAGTCAAGGAAGATTAAAGAGCTAGTGAGAAGAGTGAGTTAAGGGCAGAAAGTAGATTAAGGTATGAGGAGAAGGGGATGTTAAGGAGGGAGTGAGCAGTGGCAGGACCAGTGACTTTTAAAGTGCTCTTTGGTGGCTGTCTTAAATTGTTTAGGATGTGTAAGGGTCCTGAAGGTTGAGGTTTGAAAAGAAAATCGCGCTTCAAGCCTTTAAACATGATCTTTAATACTCTTTACTAAACTATCTAACCTTTAGAGTGGAGTGCAGTCCAATAGGCTTATCAACACTGCCCAGCTCTACCAAAACTAGTCAGAACTAGACATTTGGAGTCAAACACTTGCAGCTCCTCTGGCGTGTCAGGCAAGAAGTTCCCTTCTTAGAAATATTTAACTTGAGACTATTACACACCACCTCAAACATCACAGTGAAAGGCTGCACACCACCTCTTAGCGGGCAAACTGAATCAAGCTAAATTCGACAAATACATCCCCACCTAAAGCTACATCACAAGTTCTAAGAGCAACAGTGGCTGTTCCCAATCTGGTCCTGATCCCACCTAGCCATCCATTTCAAACTTGACTCTACAGACCTCACTATCTATGACAGGCCTTGTGTTCTTGTAAAAGGTACAAATAATTAAAGATGGGTACCAGTTGCTTCTCAAAAATGCATCTTACCAAAACAATAAAGGATTTGCTTCCTCACAGCTCCTCACATTGTCCATGTTTTCTATCATTTTCAGCATGTATTTTATTTTATTTTTTTTGCATTATATATTTGGTGGTACACCTAAAATGTACCGCATCACACTTCAGGCACATTGCAGAATCTCAGCATGAACACTGTAATTATGAAGAAGTCAGTGAACTTACCGACATGCCCTCAGATTGCAACTGTTAATGGGATTGTATCATCTGCCCCTAGCAGTGCCAAAAAGAAATATAAAGAAATTTGGAAAAAATATGCTGGAATATCAGCTGCCGTGTTTGAAGCGTAATCCAAGAATATGACAGTAAATACAGGTTGTATTTTTTAACCATGTGCACGTGCTACAGACTACACCTTATCTACTGCACCATTTCTGTTTTTCCCTAATAATAACACAGTGGCTTTTTTATGTCTTCTTTCCCTGCACTGACTGCAGCATTTCTCCACATGGTATCACTTTCTATACTACTTTTCAATTAGCTGCTCAAGGAAGCAAACATTCATATCTTTTTTTTTTTCTAGACAGCAATTTTATCTAAAAACAGGAATTTTTTTCCATTTGTAAAGCAACATAAAAATTCTGTGACTGTGTTACGAGTAAAAAGCAATTTATTTTTAATTAGTCTGTCGCTAGCTCTGACTGTATGGAGGAAACTGCAGTGCAACAGCCAGCCTCGTCTATGCTGGATACACAAGCTGGTCTGCACTACAATAAATTTACAGAGGTAAAATCTGCTTTTTCTTTTTTAATCCCTTGCTTTGCTTGCTGGAGGGCCTCTTGGAACACAGAGACAGAGAGAGAGAGAGAGCAAGAGCACATGGTGGGCAGACAGAGGTTTGTCTTATTTATGAACTGCCTGACTTTTTTTTAAATCTTTGAGTCGTTTTTCTTTTTTCTTGCTTTGCTGCTAGCTATGGGCTCCTCCCACAAAAGCACAGATGGAGACTCTGTGCCCTTCACAGCTTAGTTTCAGTCCACCCCCCCCCCCAACTTTGCTCAGCCTGTCACTCTCCGTCACACACGGCTGATCAAAACAGCACTCTGCGTCAGACAGGCTGCCTTGCCTGCCAAATCACCACCAGCCTACACCCTTTAAAAAAATGCTCTCTTTCAAACGAGCTCTGCTGTATTTCTCTCTCCCTCCTTCCCCTCTCAGCAGTGCTTCTTATAAATTTTTTTACAAGGATTATAACATCTAGGCATGCCGTATGGGGACAGGGGTACACGTGATGTTTGCTACTAGCAAATAAAGGAACAGAAGGCACTGTAAAGATTGCATGCAAGCTTCCCCATCTCCACTCGTGTCCAGTCAAAAAAGTCATGTCAGTACATAAACACAAGCTGTCATAACTGACAATCCACATATAAAGCACACACACACACACACACACACACACACACACACACACACACACACACACACACACACACACACACACACACACACACACACACCACTTTTATGCACACAGACTGTACCTACCATCATAAAGGATCTAACAGTGAACTTGCCAAAAATCCCCTTTCCCTGCTACAGAGTGGAGGATGGAGTTCTGAAATCTCACAGCCCCTGGTAGTCATGGCGGGCAGTAACCACAAACATTTTACATTACTCAGGTGATCATATGCAGGGTTCCAGGCTGAACAGCAATTTGATCTCTCCCACACATGCTTGGTTATGTAAAGTATCAAGCCATGACAGAGTACTATCACCTACAACTGCCTTCTGTTACACAGAACACACTCAGTGTTCTTTTTTAATAAATGTGACTGTTTTGTTTAAGAAAAATCCTAAGAGGTCTATACACTGAACAGCTGTGTGTTGAGGCTACCTGGTTTGATGCACTGCATAATGGCTGTTTTCTCCGGATGTAGTACAGAATCCTCATCTGTTGATGCTTATTTTAAAGAGCAATGACAAAATATACTTTCATGAAAACTCTAGCCAAAAGACTCAGTAGGTGAAGGGTGGTGTAAGAGAGACAAGAGACATAAACCTTAAATTAGAAGTTCTTTGCAAACTCCTTAGCTAGTTCCTATTCATGATAATGTTTAACTGTTAAGTGAACTAGTCCATATAGCCTTTACAGTCACAATCTGGATGTGCATGTATGTAATTTATATATGCATTTATGTCCACACACATATACAGAGATAAAATGAAAGACAGTTTCACATGGCCAGTCAGCCAGCCTGTTTTGGGGAGGTAGGAGGAAACCATAGTACCTAGAAAAAAAACATGGAGGCATGGGGATAACATTCAAACACTAAATTAACAGCAACTGGAGGTGAGCACTGAACTAAAAATCACATAACTGTGAGACAGACATCTAGTCACTAAAGCACCACACTGCCTGATTTGTAGACTGCACCAACTTGATGGAAGTTGTACTACATTGGAGTGCAGAGTTTCAGTCATGTGCAGAATTTGGGAAATTCACCAGAGTTATACAGATCCAGTAATAACACATACTGTAATGAGCATGCAGGAAATTAACAACCTTACAAGTATAACATCTGACAGCACTTTTTTGTTAAATGATAATTTAACTGGTTTACTAGCAACCCTCTCAGAAGTGACCATGAGGATAAATACAACTTCATATATGAATATATGTATGTATGTGGTGGTGGTGGTGGGGGGGGGGGGTTGGTGAAACACAGTCTGCATGCATGAAAAAATCAGAAATACAAGCAGTTTATATATTACAGTTTAAAGTATTCAGTTTGCCTAGGTTAGACAGCACATTTCTGTTTGAGAGGTCACTGGAAAGGGGAAATCCCATTAAGACACAAGAACATGTAAATACCACAAACAGTACACAGAACCACAGACACAAGAGCCACAACATAAAAAGCTTAAACACTGTACACCACCATGTTCCATTTCTAACAATGAGCGTCTCAAAACACAGATGCTGTCCTTTATCATCTACTCCAAGCTTAACACATTTTACCTATTTATTTAGGTCAGTAAATGGATAAACGTAATATCTATAGAATGCCTGATTTTTTAGACTTGATCTGTAACAGGAATCGGTACCTCATAATCAACATGAATATGCAACCGTTGATGAATGCATTTCACATGTCGTGTAAGAGACCCTGAGGTGCTGTATGGAAGACGTAACACATGACATGATGTGCTTTAATATGATGCAGTCTGACTCCTCAAGTTACACAGTCAGTCAGCAACTGAGCCACAGTCAGTTATTATATACTACACCAGTCACAGAAAAACAAAAGTTATGTACTCACTTGTAACAAGACATCGGTGTTGCCTCATCCCTTCCCTTCCTTCCTTAACCAATGGGTTTTAGATCCATCCTTAAATATGACTTTGGACACTTTTCAGACTTAAGATCCATAGCTCAAACTCCTCTCCTTATCTATAATCCTCTGCAAGCCCCAACATTACCTCAGATCGAGTTTGCTTACAATATATGTAGACACACACACACACACACACACACATAAAATACAGAATAAAGTAAATAATGAGCCTACACTGGATCTGTAGAAGGGAGAATAACATTCTGCATGCCCTAAAGGGCATAACAGAAGTATGAATAGGGTCTATATTAGAACACCGAAGTTTCAAAACTTCGAATGTTCTAATATCGACCCCTATTCAGCGAAAGCTGAAAACATCGAACATACAGAACAGCAAATTTTTTCCACATACACACAACACAAGCACACCAAACAAACAGCAATCCACACACATACACCTAAAATCTTACACCTAACCCTACACTAAACTATACACACATAGTTAACTATCCACTTACCTTAACCCAAACTCTAACCCTAAGGTCCGTCACTATCGCACACTGACCTCACCCGCGCCCTAACCCTAACTCACCTACCCTGCCCTAACCCTCATGTCCACACAATCGCACACTTATCTGACCCACGCCCTAACCCTAACTCACCTAACCCGCCCTAACCCTCATGTCCACACAATCGCACACATACCTAACCAGCACCTTAACCCTAACTAACCTAACCCGCACTCAATTACACACTTACATGAACCCGACCCGTAACTTTCCACCACAGCGCTGAAAATACTGAAGCAACAGAATGGACAACCGAATCTTTTCCCCGGGAATAAATTTGGTTTTCTGTTGCTTCGGTATTTTCAGCCTTCGCTGAATAGGGGTCAATATTAGAACATTCGAAGTTTTGAAACTTTAATTTTCTAATACAGACCAGTATGAATAAAGGTCTTCCATGACATGGAAGGGGGACTGAAGGGATGGAGGCTAAGGAAGGATGGAAAGAGACAACACAGATGCATCATTATAGTAAGGACATAACGTTTGTATCTGATGTTGTCTTTTCCATCCGTTTCTCAACCAATGGGACAGAATCCCCAGATACTTCAATCCCAGGGTAGTCTTCATGGAAGGATATTCTGGAGGACAGTGCAATTCACAGCCACACTATCCCTGGAAAAAATGTTCAGTTTGTATTGAGCAATTAATGTATGCGCACTAGACCAAGTGTCAACAGCACAAATATTATCAACTGATATCTTAGACAAAAAGGCAAAAGAAGAGGAAAACAATATTGTTGAATGTGCTTGCTAGGATTTTGGCAAAGTCAAGCTTTTGTTCTGATAAACTTGAGAAATGATGCTAGCCAACCATGTAGCCAGTGTAACTTTCAACACAGCCTGACCCAACTTTGCTTTGAAGAAAAGACAAATTACTGGTCTAACTTCCTGAAAGGCTTTGTTCTGTGAAGGTAGAAACACAGCTGTCTATACATGTCCAACAAATGAAACACATATTCCCCTTCATTAGTGAAGTTAGGAAAGAAAATTGACAAATTAATAGTTTGAGTGCTACCGCTGACACTATCTTAGGTAGAAAAGAGGGACTGGTGAGTAAAGAAACTGTCTTTATGAAAAACTATATAAAGTGCCTGACAATACAAGGCGTGGAGTTCAGATACTCTTCTGGGTGATGTAATAGCCACCAGAAAAAACAGTTTTCCATGACAGGAACTTTAGGTCTGCTTTGGCTGCTGGTTCAAATAGAGACTGTGTTACCACTTATAGAAGCGCAGTAAAGTCCCAAGGAGGAGTGGGGTCTTTGATAGGTGGTCTGAGAAGAAAGCTACCTTTGAGGAAGGCTTTACAGAATTTATAGAAGCCAAAGATGAATGATTCTCACCCATGTGGAAATTAGATATCACAGCTAGCTGAACTTTAATCATGGAGTAACTGGCTCCATCATGAAATACTGAGGCAAGGAAATCTAACACTGCTGATACAGGGGCAGATAAAGGGTCTAAATGTCTTTCAGAAGCCCAAATAGAAAATCTTTTCTATGTTTATAGATTTTCCTAGCTAAAGCTTTCTGAAATGATGTGAGAATATGTACAACTTGAGAGGAAAGCCTAGATTGCCTAACCATCACTGGAGGTGGAGAAACCATGTGGTCAACTTTAGGGCTTGAATGTCCAGGTGAGACAGAAAATCTGGATCTGGGTTCAGTACCCAAGGAGGGTGTATCAAATGAAGCCAAAGGAAGGAGAACCACACCTGTCGAGGCCAGAAGGGGGCAATGAGGATGACCATGCTCTTCTGTCCAAATGCTTTCAGAAGTAACTTTGGGATTAGTGGGGTTGGTGGGTATGCATAAGGAAGACTAGAGGTTCAATCATGAATCAGAGCATTCATCTGTGTCTCCCCCTCTGGAAGGACCAATGCAAAGAACATTCTACATTTGGAAATGGCAGCAGAAGCAAAGAGATCACAGCATAGTTGACCTTATTCATGAAAAATCTGTTTTGCCACTGTTGTGTTGAGAGACCACTCATGAGGCAGTAGGACAGACCTGCTTAAAATGCATGCTAATACGGTGAACATCACTAATATGTGCATTGCTACTCAAAAGCAGCTGGAAGAAATCTCCCACTGCCACACTCTCGTCATTTCTTGACAAAGAACAGAAGTGTGTTCACTCTTTGTTCTGTATGGATATCATACCTAGCAGAAGGATGTCCTGGAAGGTCTGCAACACTAAGAAGACTGCTCTCATTTAAGACACTGATATGAAGATTGACCTCTAAAGAGGACCATATGCCTTGGACTGTCTTCTTCATATAATGCCTCACCCACAGCAAATGTGAAGCATCCATGATCCGTGACTTTGGGTGAAGTCAAACAAAGGAATGACACTGAGAGACCTCCAGTAATTGGATCCACCAATTTACATGGTCTCTGCCTATTTTGGTAAGATGAACTGGAAAATTCATGAGTTGGTGCTTGACTGACCACTGGACCGCCAACATCCACTGCACCATTCTCATATAGAATCTTGCTAGCAGAACAAGATTAATTGATGTGGCCATTGACCCTAGAAGCTTTAAGACCAACTTGTCCGGGGGAGGGGTTTGAAAAGAAAGCAGTCGTAATGCCTGATTCCATTGTGTGGGCAACCTAGCTTGTGGTAGCCTTGCTATTTGAGTAGTAGTGTCCAAGTGTGTGCCTATGAACTCCAGGACTTGTGTCGGGGATAGTTATGAATTGTAATTCACTACAATGCCAAGTTTAAAACAAAATGGAAGAAAATCCCTAGAATGGACTATTAGATGCTTGGTGGGAGCAGTGAGGAGCCACTAGTCCAGACAGGGGAACACCTAGAAACTCTGCAGTCTGAGATAAGCTGTAACCACTGCTATGGATTTAGCAAACACCCAAGGGGCTGCAGTGAGACTAAAGGGTATGACCCTGAACTGGAAATGACTGGTTCCCAGCCAGAAGTGTGGAAATCTTCTGGATCAGGCATCTATTTTGATGTGATAGTATGCATAATCCGAAAAAAAATGGAAGAAATACACACCCAACACGAGTAGAAACTGCCATAACTAGTAACCAACAAGAAAAAGGCACTGCTGAGAACCAGAAGCCACAATAGTAATTTAAGCAAAAATGTTTTATTAAACAAAACAGTAAAATATTAAATTATTAAACTAGATTAACTATCACCGCATTTTTTGTCCTAAACTATCCGGACTTCTTCAGATGCAAAATAACCACATACTGACAACTTAAATAATGAATTCTTCCAGACTGAGACACCAGTCAATTTAGTTAACCAATTAAAACCATTTGTGAACAATAAAAACAATTATGTAACCTACCAACCCCTAAAAAGTGAAAAAACATGGAGTGAAAAAAAAAACTCATTTAAAAAAATCATATAAATAAATACAGTGAAAAAGGAAAATAATATAACCTCCTATTGTTAATCTTTAATAGTATCCAAAAACAAATGTAACAGTTCCAGTAAGGCAGTAAGCAGAACAGATGATAACTGCTGTATGTCGCTGTAAAAAACGTTCACCAGTCCACCAGGTAGCAAGAGAAACTTTTAATAAAAGACAATTAAAAAACAGGTTGAGCGCTTTTATCTATGAGTAATAGACTTCATCAGAACACAATGTAATTGCAAAATAAAGCTTATATACTCTCACACATTCATCTAATGAAATAATTAGATTCAATTGACTAAAATGTTTTAACCCTTAGCTTGCTACCTCAGTACACGGACCAATGTGTATGAATACAAATAACTATTTAAAATGTTTTTATGCATGTACATAACTGTAATTGTAATTCTAACAACATAATAGATGTTTAGAGACAAATCCACTAAGCATTTAAAAGAATGTAGACCAATTGTGATGGAGGTAAAAATGTGATGACCACAATTAATGTAGTTAGATTGCTGAAATAATGCAATGAATGCCAAATGTAGGGGGAAGGCAGCATCTAACTGGATGCACTAAATTCTCCTGTCATCCAACATAGTATTAATTCATAATTAATAAGTGTAAAAGACGATTAAAATTACATTTAAATGACATGCCCGACTAAAAAAATAATAATAAATAGTCCCACAGCACCGTCTAACGTACTCAACTTCAAAACATAAATATCTGGTTTAAAACCAAAAAAATGCATATTAAAATTTCAGGAGAAATCTCCTCTTCAAGTGGAGATAAATAACAATTTAAATGTACCCCATGTGAAATTACAATTTAGCTGCCCTGAGTTTAAGAAACTGGGCCAGGGAAATATTATCATTAAGACCAGGTGGTCTATTTGCTTCCAAGGTTTGTTTGTGTCTTTCGGCTTATCCCGATTAGGGGTCACCACAGCGGAACTCAGGTCCGCTAATGATTGGTAGTTGATTTTTACATGCCGAGTTACCAGTCCTGATGCACAACCTTCAACGAAGGTACGCCCATTCACGCATGTCTCCATGCAGAGGACGCTCTAGCTGTGAATCGAACCAGACAGCGTCTTACTGTGAGGCGGCAATGCTACCGCAACACCACCGTGGATCTATTAGCTTCCAAGGTAAGTTGCCAAAAAGTTTCTTTAAGTTCCACCCTGGTTTCCCATGCCCCCCACCACCCAGGATTCCTGACAGGTGTGTATGACTTCATCAGTCATCTTTTCTCCCTTGTCTTCTCTGGGTGACCAGTCCTGTCTTTGCCATTGGTCTACTCCTGCTCCTTTCCTTTTATGCCTCACCTTTAGGAAGGCATTTTAGAATTATTCCTCCTGTCAAGTAAAGTCCTAAAGCTAAAGCTCTGGAAGATTAGGCAATCTGAATAAAGACATCCAACCCCAAAACACACACTACAAAGCTAGTGTGAATCTTGGGATGGAATCTTGTGACCATAACATTTACATTTTTAAAAACTGACACTTTGCTGCCCTTATCCATTTTGACACTAATAGCAACTTCAACAACAACAATAATCATAACCACTATCCAATAAAAGCTGGAATCACAATTATAATTCAATAACCAGAATAGAAAAGGGGGAAAGAAAAATAATCATTAAGTTTTTTTCTTTTTTTTAATTGACAAAGGGAAAACAGAATAAAATGTTTGAAGAGAAAGTTTAATGAAAATTGTTTGGCAACTGCAGTGTCTATCTCCAAGCTATTTTTTAGACTGAAATTTGCAAATATAAGAGAAAAAGGCACTTATCTGGCTGAAGATGAATGAAAATTTCACTGAAAATGCCCAAGCTAATCCTAAGAATCACTGATGCACTTGACAGCAGCAATGAGATATGGAGAGTTAGCTTGAGTGCACTGGATTATGGGACAAGGGAGAAGTGTGAGCTAGCCAGAGTTCTTGTTGTTGCTGTGGAGATGCGGCACCTTTGGAAACCAATCTACTAGTTCCAGTGTCCAAATAGGAGCAACTTAAATGAACAAATTATCTTCTCTGGCAACTACAACTGTGGATATGGCAACAACCTGTCTTACCCCTTGCATATATTACAGCAAAAGAGAAAAACAAATCTTAAGTGGATGCAGCAGTCAAAGTTTTAAAAAAAATTCATGTGATGAATTCCTGCTAAAAAAAACTCCACCTAAAATGCAGCAATGAGAGTAGACCTGACATTTTGTTGTACTTTGATTTGATTTCATCACAGCACAGATGGTACCTTCACCATTACGCAACAATGACACAACGCACCTATACTGACATTGTGAAATGCCTTTGCCCCATCTCTCAACATACTGTCATCTTTTACCAGAAGTCATTACATGGTGATGAATGCTCCCATATATCATGGTTAAAATGCCTTTGCTGACACTTCTACACAAAAACATACACTGGTTGAAGCACTTATTTAAACTTTGTCTGCTGTAATATGTTACATCTACTCAAGTATTGCATAGGCAGCTTCTACTCAATATATGTAGTATGCGTTTTATGTATGGACACTTTTGTTCACAGAAGGCCGATAATGCTGCTCCAAACAGACCAATCTAGGCTCCAGGTGTAAAAGCAGCACACTAATATAAAAAACTAGGCTCAGAAACCAGAAAGACTTTATTACATAAAATAAAGAAATAATTTACAACATCCACAAGCTTTCATGTTAAAAAAACACCTTTTAAAGTGCTAAACCTAGGCCAGCATCTTGGTCAGTATCTCAGATATGACTGTATGTATTTGCACTGCGAAATTACTGACCAACAGTTCTGTATATAGTGAGCTTCTTAATCGTTGCGTTACCTGTTTAAGTATGCCAATGCTGTACAACTTAACCCAGAGCAACACAAAACCAGAATTATAATGATGCAGTAAGCTGGTGCTGTGGTCCAAAACAAAAAAGAATGAAAATGTAACAAACACAATGGATTAGTCAGGAAATTGCAAACACTCTTTCTTGAAAGTATGAGATAATGGGTATTCATAGTCATTATCCGGATGCATTAAGCACCAACAGCGAGCGAGTTCAGCCATGCTGCAAATCATAAAGAGCACATGCAGTAATGAGCAATGACCTCAAATGACCATAAGCAAATTAAATCATAATGAGATGTAAATGAGGGATGATGTAACCCAGGGTATGCTAATGAAGCATTTTCTCAGAATGAGCAGAAACACTGGTGACGCGATTAATAGTTGAACTTTCCCACTCTTCCACGCCATCCACAAATATGTTATATAAAGTGGAGGCTCACCAAATATATCGACTTTGCAGTCCATGAAAATGCTGTCTTTTGCTGCTAGTCTTGTTATTTCCATGTGCGAGATGCTTGGCTTGGTCGAGCCAAAACCACTTGCACCCACTGGTGCTTGCCATCCAAGGAGGAGGAGGAGATATAGGCAGAGGACAACTCATTATAACTTTAATAATTAGAAAATCTTCGATAGGTTCAGAGTGGAAATGGACATTATATGAGTCTTAGTGGGTATGTATGACCCCAGTAGGGTTACTGCAGGAACGTGTAGACTTCCTATTCCTGAGAACACCAAGGCATAGATAACCCTCACTATACTTGCTACTGGGACCTTCTAGATACAGACTGGGGACACACTGGGGATCTCACAGGCTTCTGCCTTGAGGATACTGTATAAGGTCCTGGATGCACTCTTGACACATGTGGATCAGTATTCCATTTCCCAGTGTCACTTCAGGACCGAGCCAGTAATACGCCTGCCTTTTATGAAGTGGGATGCTAGCCTAAGGTACTCTGTGCAACAGACTGCAGCCACGTTGCAATTAGGGCCCCTCCTGGTCCACAGGGAGAGTGGTATCGCAATATGAAGGGCTACCATATCAACTGCCTGACTGTGTATGCTGTACAG
The DNA here is from genome assembly GCF_019279795.1 of Protopterus annectens. Taxonomy (NCBI): domain Eukaryota; kingdom Metazoa; phylum Chordata; order Ceratodontiformes; family Protopteridae; genus Protopterus; species Protopterus annectens. Next base: position 1,221,973,709 of record NC_056726.1, read on the forward strand.
GAATGTGTTACCAATGTCTCTGCTTAACATCCTGGCAGGGCCCATGATTCCCATATCTGCCACACTAGCTCACTCTACCACCTCTTCCTGGATGGTAGGATGCCCAGTGGTATCTGGTTGGTTAGTATTACTATATATTGTAGTGAATACATTATTTATGGTAATATGCCTTGCTACATAATAAATCACTTTTTCTTTTGTTTTATCTCCTCACCCTTTCTTCTACCTCTCTCTTTTTTTGTATCTTTCAGGTGATGTTGGATATCCACTGGAGCCATGGCTCATAACACCAGTGAGGAATCCAAGTGGAGCTACACAAGATACCTACAATACATCCCTATCCCTGTCCCAGCCCTGTATTGTCAACAAGAGGGTTTTCAGCCTACTAAAGAGTCATTCCATGTGCCTGGATGAGTGTGGAGGTGCCCTTCACTATGACCCAGCTACTGCATGCAGGATGTTTACTGCATGTTGCATTGTGCATGACATGATCATACACTGGTCTGGTGGTGAAGTGACCAATGCTGTGACTGCAATTCCCAGTTTTACTATGATTAATGGTGACCAACTGCCAACAGCAGCAGTAAGGGACCTCATGCAGCAGACTCATACCTGGCATACAGCCTTGCAGATAAAGAGGCAGCATCTAGTTTAGAACTATGGACCAAGACATTCAGGTTAGTGTTTGCTTTATTGTAAAATACAGAGTATAATTGAAGCACGCAGTAATATCTGTGAGCTATGCTATGCGGTGCATAGTCCGCTGTCACTGTTCATCTGACATGCCATCTCAGCTTAAAATATTTTTTTCCATAACAGTTATTTCAAATTATTGTTTGCAGAAGTCATTTCTGAGTGCTCACTGACTCATATTCAGTGATGTTGTAAGGCATCATGCAAGTAATAGTCATCTTTTTAGCTGTTTTACAAAATAAATTCTGCTGAAGTGGTGTACATACGTTTGTATGTACTGAACGTCTATTGGGTATAATTAGTAAAAAAATAAGTTATTTCAGTATTTCTAGTAAAAAAAAAAAAGTTATTTCAGTATTTCATGACTTCGTGCATTGCATGACAATGAAAATGTGCAAGTTGTTTGCAGAGTTACTGAACATTAACTTATTTATATTTTATCACACACAATAATTTGTGACTTCAGAGACAAAAAATATCATTTATACAGTGGTGAGACAGAAGTGGTAGTAGTTTGTTTAAATCACACGATACTCTTTAATTTTCTCATTAGTGTCTTTCCTTGAAAAGTTGAGTATTAATACTTAAAAGTTGTAGATAACTGCCAGCTGTAGGATTATTAATAAATAGAACATCAATGTTAAAATGACTGCAATCTTATACATTATAAATTTATTTCCACAGTTTCATAGGTTCATACTAGGCTATCTGCCCTAGGGCATTTATAAGCCTAGCCAGAGTGTGTGTGGCTTTCACCACCCCTTAGGATGAGAATACTATACCCATTAGTTTGCTGTGCCTCTGTCCAGCAGTGACACAGAGATGATTCCCGGGGTAAACCTACGATCTCCCATCCACTCGTCAAGATTTCTCTTGAACAGAGTCAGTGAGGGGCTCTGCCTCACATGGACTGGGATTCTGTTCCATAGTGTAGGGAGTCTCTGGGTGATGAAACTGTCCCTCCAGCACATCCTATTTATATCCGTGTTGAGGTTTAAGTCTCTTGCTCTGGTGGATTTGGATTTTTTGAGGTGGAGCATGTCCATTAATTCCGGGTTGGACATGGCCTTGTATGTCAAGCACAGATCACCTCTGAGCAGACGGTATGCGACTGAATAGAGCTGGAGTTTCTTCAGTCGGGCATCGTATGACATATGTTTGAGCCCCTTTATCCTTTTGGTGAGGAACTTTTGGGGTCTTTCCAACTGCTGCAGGTGTCGGGTAAGGTACATTCCGAATGGGGCGTTGTACTCAATCATTGGTCTGATAAGTGAAGAGTACAGGGGTACAATGACCTCTCCTGATCTGGATGTGAATCCCTTCATGATCAGGTGGGCAATGTAGAAGGTCTTCCTAACCACTTTGGCAATGTGAGTGTCAAAAGAGAGGTTACTGTCAACTTGGGTCCCCAGGTCCCTGATAACTTCTTCCGTGTTTAATGGATTACCACCTATGTGGTAATTAGGGGTTACCTTGTTTTTCCCAAAGGGTATGACTATACATTTTTTGGCATTTAGCTTAAGGCCATGGCTCTGGCACCAGTTATCCATTTCTATGAGACCTCTCTGGATGATGTCTGTGTCTGATGGAGTGTCAATTATGGTGCCCGGTTTGCAGTCATCTGCAAATTTTGTCAGCCACAAGCCCCCTATGTTTGCCTGCACTTCAGAAAAATAAATGCCGAACAAGAGGGGGCCCAGGACTGAGCCCTGTGGGACACCGCTCGTGACCGGCTTAGAGTCTGACATGGCACCAGCAACTCTAACCCTGTGTGTTCTGTCCTTGAGCCAGTTTGCTACCCATCTTGTGACATATGGGTTTACATCTAAGCTGGTGAGCTTTTCTATGATGCCCGAGTGGGGTATTGTGTCGAACGCTTTTGCTAGGTCAAGGTAGGCTGTATGAACTGCCTTACCCTCATCAATGGCCTTAGTGACTGTTTCGAAAAAGTCGACCAAGTTCAAGAGGCAGGATCTGCCCTAGACAAAGCCAAATTGGGTAGGATCCAGTGTCTGTAGGTCCCCAATGTCTTTATTTATGAGTTCCATTATGATCCTCTCCATAGCTTTGCAGACAAGGCTCATCAAGCTTATGGGGCGGTAATTTCCAGGGTCCGTAGAAGCACCGCCTTTGTGGAGTGGGACCACAGTTGCCGTACGCCATGCTTTGGGTACGTATCCTGTAGTAAGGCTAAGATTAAACAGCAGCCTTATGTGTGGGTTTAGTTCCTCATTGAGTTCGTAGCACACAGCCGGGGACACCGTCTGGGCCCATTGGTGCTGTGTTTTGTGCTTTAGAGAGAGCAGCTCTCACCTGGGCATCTGAGATGTTTGGGAGGCTAGGCTCTGGTGGGATAGATATTTCTCCTTTTGGGGGAGGGAGGGAGAAATTTGCACTGAACCTGTCTGCCAGTATGTTGGCAATGTCTGTGGGTTCAGTGATTTTTTATCATTTTGGACTAATTCTGAGCATATCTGGGAGTTTCCACCCAGGTTTCTAACATAGCTAAAGAAGGCCTTATGATTGTCTTTTGTGTCATTAGCGATTTTTCTCTCAAAGTTGGCCTTGGATGATTTTATGAGTGATCGTAGTTTTTTGCTAGTATTGATCAGAGATGCCTTCCCTTTTAGGGATTTTGCTCTGTCATGTAGTAGCTTTCTCCTCTTGTTGTAGAGTTTGTTTATGGCTGGGGTCCACCAGACCGGGCGCCTGCCTTTGGTGGAAAGGGTCTTGATTTTATTAGGATTGCTTGAGCCATACATTCCTGGAGTTGCTCGTAGAAGGCATTTGTAAGGGTTTCAGCAGTGTGGGTTGTGGTTTCCACTGGCTCGGGGGCCTTGAAGGATACCACTCCAGTCTTAAGAAGTGTGAAGTTTGCTTTTGAGAAGTTCTTCACTGTGGTCTTTTTTGCTGGGGGTGGGGGCGGGATGTGGATCTCCAGTGAGATTAATTTATGGTCTGATCTCACCAATGAGGGATATACTTCCGGTGTTGAGCATTTTGTGCCCATGTTTATGATGATCAGGTCTAGTATATTTTCTCCTCTTGTGGGAATGGTGACTAGTTGTTCCATAGCATTTGAGTTTATGAACTCCAGGAACCTTTGGGCTAGGGTTTTGGGGCTTGAGTAATGTTCCCAGTCTATGTTTGGGTAGTTGAAGTCACCCAATATGATGGTGTTTGGAGAGACATTCATACTCTCCAGTGTCTTCACGAAGGCTGTGTGGGTTTCCTGAGTTTGAGAAGGTGGTCTGTAGCATGTTACAAACTGTAGGGCAGTTTTACCTATGGTTAATTGCACCTGGATGGTCTCCGATGCTTCGTGCGTTGTCACTAACCTGGAGGTGTGGTTATCCTTTATGAATATGGATACTCCCCCCCCCCTTTTGTGGTTCGGTCCGGATTTTGGGGCCGGAACGCATGATATGAGGTATAACCTGATAGTGCTGGGGTGCTCTCAGGAGCCTTGAACCAGGTTTCAGTCACAGCACAGACATCGATGTTCTCCATACTGAGGAGGGCTTCGAGGGCGTGCATCTTGAGGTTTAGACTTCTGGCATTGAGCAGTATTACCCTTAGTTTTTCTCCATTTTTGTTTTCTAGGGCGGTAGGTTTATCATTTGAGCCTTGCCTAAAAAAGGCACTATGGGGGTGGCAAGAGCCTTTGCCAATATCCGGAAGCCCAGGGGTGACAGGTGCAAGCTGTCCCTTGCGAAGCAGCGTGGCTTGTCAAGCATGTCATCCCAGGCAGACAGACATTGGATCCCCTTAAAGCTGATCATTTTGTCTCTGTATTGTGGCATCATTCTTGGTGAGGGTAGGATACTGCTCAGGGTCAGGGTCATACCGGCCTGGGCTACATAATCTGAGAGCTCATCTATGTCTCTTTTCATGCAGTCCAGAGAGGTACGTCTCAGGTCGTTCACACCGGCATGGACAATGACTGAGTCATACTTGTACTTGCTGTGGAGTGACCTGAGTGCTTGTGTTATGTGGCGGATTCTAGCGCCTGACAGGCAGCTTACTGTGATCTTTTCCTTGTTCAGTCTGGTGAGTGGGACGTCAGTGTGTCTGACTATGGAGTCACCTATAACAAGTGTGTCTGGCATTGTGTTTGGCCTTAAGGGCTGTGACTGCTTAGCACACTGACTTTGAGAACTATGTGTTGCATGTCTTATGTCTTGAGGTGGCAGTTGCTTGGGTGTCTGCTTTGGAGGCCTCTGTAGTTTTGGTAGATTTTTGATCAGTGCCTCTGAGTATGTCTTTGTGTGTTTATGTGTTTGTTTTGCAGTTGTGATAGTTCTATGTGAAACTGGGTTTGTGGTGTGCGTGGTTTCCTTCTCCTCCTGTCTGGTCTTGCCAGTCCTGAGTTGAGAGAGCTCAGCCTCCAGTTTGGCTATATAGTTGCATCTCTCACATGTATTTGTGTTTTGTGGGAGAAGGAGTGGGTTGTCTGTGTACATGAGGCAATTGTAACATTGCCTCAAGATGCCCAGATTCACCAGCTGAACAGGAGAGGACGCTAGCAACTGATCCTTCGACATGCTAGAAAAAGTGAAAAAGTTTGCTGTGTAACTGAGTCAGAAGGGACTTATAGGGAAATGGGTACTCAAGGGGATTCTAGGCTAATGTAGTACTTTGTTTAGTATACAAGTACTTTACCTATATAAAAATGCTTTAGGAGCAAGTGCTGAGCTTTTGAGATAGAGAATAGACTGTTTAGATTACAAGTAGAGAAGTTCTAAGGGAAAAATTGAAGAGCAGACTTTACGGAGCCAGAAATAGTTTAACCTTGTTTAACCGGCGCTGCCCGATGGTGCTCTATGGGCAACTCCGCGCTAAAGCGGGCTTTATAGCAGGGGGTTGAAAAGAGCTAGGAATTGACCCAAAATGGCCAATAGACTACAAGTTTCTGGCTGGAACCACTGCTCTAGGGACAAATAGGCTGCTCAGTGCTCCCCACTCCCACTGGTGAACAAAGAAGCTTCCCTTTATCCAAATAAGGATATGGAATAGCACAGGAACCAAGCCAAAGCCCAGAGATCAGCAAACTCTGAAGACTGGACTATTCTAGTTCAGTAAGGCAGGAAAACAAGATTTTTTTTTTTTGCAGAAAACAGAGGAAAAACAGACAGTAAATGCTATAAATGCTTTTAAACGGCTAGCGCACTTGAGTGTGTTAGCCTACAGGTAAAATTAAGCAACAAATAACTTTTTAAAAGTGCAAAACAGTTAATCAACACAAAAACAGTTTAAATAGAATGCAGAGCTGTATAAACAGACGAAAATGCAGTCGCTAAGCAGTAAATAATCTAAAAGCCAGAAAAAATACTTAAATCAGGAAAGTCACTCTTTTGCTCTCTGCTGCTTAGAACTCTGCAGGACACCACGAGGAGCGGTGCTGAGTTGAATACAAGCGAAAAAGTGCTCTAAAGCGGGCTTTATTACAGGGGGCTGAAAAGAGCTAGGAATTGACCCAAAATGGCCAATAGACTACATGTTTCTGGCTGGAACCACTCCTCTAGGGACAAATAGGCTGCTCAGTGCTCCCCACTCCCACTGGTGAACAAAGACGCTTCCTTTTATCCAAATAAGGATATGGAATAGCACAGGAACCAAGACAAAGCCCAGAGATCAGCAAACTCTGAAGACTGGACTATTCTAGTTCAGTAAGACGGGAAAACAATATTTTTTTTTTTGTTTTTTTTCTTTTTTGCAGAAAACAGAGGAAAAACAGACAGTAAATGCTATAAATGCTTTTAAGCGGCTAGCGCACTTGAGTGTGTTAGCCTACAGGTAAAATTAAGCAACAAATAACTTTTTAAAAGTGCAAAACAGTTAATCAACACAAAAACAGTTTAAATAGAATGCAGAGCTGTATAAACAGGCTAAAATGCAGTCGCTAAGCAGTAAATAATCAAAAATCCAGAAAAAAATACTTAAATCAGTTATAGCAAATGCTCTGAAATATACTGTATATTTCCAAAATGTTTGAGAAGGACAGTCAGAACACAAGAAGGTTCAGGCGAAAGAGAAAAAAAAAAAAGTTTTGTTTTACTTTTTGAAAGGGAAAAAGGAGGAACAGAAGGCCTTATCAAATGTTCTCAATGTATTAAGCAGAATGAGCTAATGACACTAGACTGGGAGGTGTGTCACAGTAGGGGCGGGCAACTGCAAAGCCACCAAGTATAGCCTACAGACACAGCAAGCACTAGAGAGACAAATGAAAGTTTTTAAACAGATAAGGATTTGTGAAGATACTGAATAGACAAAGTGCTTTATATATATTAAATTGTAAAAACAGTAATCTGTAAAAATAATCAAAAAAAATCAAGATACTTATATTTTGTAGCTCAGTTGCGGTCAACAACTTCTCCAGTCTGCACTGTGTGCAAAGACAGAAACCCTACCAAAGTTAGGGTTTAAAAACCAGAACAACTTCTTTTTTATTTTTTACAAGAACACAAAAGAACCAGCCCCCACTAGCCAAGAGATAATTTCAGAGGAAATGTTTCAGTTTACACAATAGCCTACAGACAGCAAGCACTAGAGAGACAAATGAAAGTTTTTAAACAGATAAGGATTTGTGAAGATACTGAATAGACAAAGTGCTTTATATATATTAAATTGTAAAAACAGTAATCTGTAAAAATAATCAAAAAAAATCAAGATACTTATATTTTGTAGCTCAGTTGCGGTCAACAACTTCTCCAGTCTGCACTGTGTGCAAAGACATAAACCCTACCAAAGTTAGCGCTTAAAAACCAGAACAACTTCTTTCTTTTTTTACAAGAACACAAAAGAACCAGCCCCCACTAGCCAAGAGATAATTACACAGAGGAAATGTTTCAGTTTACACAATAGCCTACAGACAGCAAGCACTAGAGAGACAAATGAAAGTTTTTAAACAGATAAGGATTTGTGAAGATACTGACTAGACAAAGTGCTTTATATATATTAAATTGTAAAAACAGTAATCTGTAAAAATAATAAAAAAAAAAATCAAGATACTTATATTTTGTAGCTCAGTTGCGGTCAACAACTTCTCCAGTCTGCACGGTGTGCAAAGACAGAAACCCTACCAAAGTTACCATTTCGGGGATGCAACACTTACAGCTATAAAGTGTCCCTAACCATCCCTCAGTTGTTTCCATGTCATAATCTCCTTCTAGTTAAACAATCAGATATGTTTCTGAAGGTGAAATTGTAAATAATAGAATTGCCCAAGTTGAGTCACAATAGTTCAAGATCAAAGGAGTCATACACTTCTCCTAAAGACAGGCTAGAAGACACAAAGTAATTTTAAAGAGGGAATGCCCTGACAGCTGTGTAAGGAGTTGGTTGAATGTTGTGACTTAAATGATGCAGGTGACCCTGCAGACACTGATATGACAATGCTTTGTGAACGTGATGTGGACCTCGAATAAGAGGTTCTGGTAGGTGTAGATGAACACTGACGTGCCCTGCATTAAATCTTAGATCAACACAGATTTAAATGGTTCTGCTGCTTCTGCTTCTTTTCTCACACAGAATTTAAACATGGAGAACTTGCCTGCTGTCAAAAGACAGATGAGTGAGCCATTCCTTCAGTAAGTTACCAAACTTGCCACAAGATGTGTGTGTGTTCATGCATGCAAACTGCCCTAGATAGGGATGGCAGGTTGGTCAATTAAGTTGTCTAAACTCAAACCCTATACCTTGGTTACAGGAGACAAGAGCCTGAATCCTCTACACCAACTACCATATTACTCAAGGAATGCGAGTTTCAGTGCACTTTCAAGGATATGCGAGTTTCAAGGGAAGAGAAGTTTACTGCGGCTCATGCAAAGTCTTTTTCAATGTGCAACTGTTTTGTTTAGCAAATGGTTACCAGTGTTTGTGGTACAAAAACTGAAAGTAGTGTTAGTAGCACAAGTGGCATACTTGCCTTTGGTAAAGAAGGGTGTGGGTTCAACTCCCACAACATGTAAATGGATTGCTAATACTGAGATGCACTTTAAGGGGTATGGGGGTGTTGCACTCCTGAGTGTATCCTACTTTGGATGAGATGCCTAGTAACTATGAACCTGTAGTTGGTTTACTGGCCATTCTCAATTGCAATATTACCAGCCTACCATTTTTTTTAATGTAACATGAGCAATTTGTTCTTCAAGGGCAGCAGGCACTGAATTTGTAGTTGAAACACTGAAATATAGTTGCTTATCAGCAGCAAGCTATTCATTAGTTACAGATCTCTTTCATGTGGAATTATTCAGATGACTTTTACTTCTGCAGAGATTGTGCATATGGACTGATACTGATGGATTGTAATGAAAGAAGTTTGAGTGGCCTTTTATGGTTGAAATGTTCAGAAATGGGTCGTTTTGTCAGTATTAGTTCATACGTTTTGTCTCGTTGCTTACTGGAAAAAATGTTCAAAACTACAAATTTAAAACACTAACAAGTGGCGCTCTATTATACAAGGAATATAATTTCACATGACCAGGAAGGTGAATCAAAGAACACGTGCATATATGCATGGTCCTACAAATGTGTGCAAGGGCCTATGGTTTGAAAATAGCTGAAATGTAAACTTAATCCACCGCTGGCCAGATGCATTTCCTTTGAATGTGGGTTTCAATACCATTTTAATAAATTTATTTATCTAACATTTATTTACCGGGAAAGCCCGACTTGGAACAAAGCCAATTTTCAGCAGAGGCCCAGGGAGAAATATTTGAGATGTATGTCTTTGGTTTTTCATTGTGAGATTGAATCTATATTCAATGTAGAAGTAAAGAAAACCATACGCATACTTACAGGTTCGAATAGTGTTTATGGTAACTGGGAATAAATAGCCAACGGAATGGCTGCAGGGGGTGGTCTGTTGGGTGGGGGCTTGATCCATTACCCTGCCAAGGGCCCCATTTGACCATGATCTGGCTCTGCAAGTATGCACAATTACTAAATACTAAAGTAATGATTTTCCTGAGTAATTGTTAATCATTTGCACTGCTATTGTACTGAATTTCCACTTACAAATGACAGCTTTACACTAGTCATTAATAGCCATCACAGCATGCACAAGATAAAAGTAACATTTCTTAAAATTATGTAAAATATGACAGTTAAATTTATGTGCTTCTTACTAATTCATAATATGCTGGTTATTATTCTCTTACTTTTAAAAATGCAGTTTCATTAGACATTTGTTGCCTAACTCAAATAATACCAAGTTAATATGACAGTATTTAACTTTTCTGCATAAATTCAGGTCTATTTACACATTCTGTATGCAAATTAGACTCTTTACCTGTATGAATTGCAGTAATACGTGAACATATATGACCACTTATGGAAATAAATCACTGTTAGATGCTTATGAATTTGGACTTAGACTTGCATGGATGAAGTCATTACTATGTCTCAGGAGCATGCAAATATGCTCAGATATGATCTGACAAAAGGTCATATGTGTTACAGTTTGCACAGCCATACAGTGTAATCTCTGCCCATCAACCCTCATCTTTCATACCTTGCACCTAAAAGTTTATAAAAGTTACTCATCACACACCAGGGTACAAGTACTTAACTCTACCCCCCCCCCACATAAACAAAAATATATCCTGAATGCTACAATGAAGGAGTTAATAACATTCAGGTGTTAGACTTCCAAAAAGACACACACTGGGAAGTATGTGTATTAAAAAATGTAAATGATTACTGCATACTGTTTTTTATACACAGTAATAAGTGAAATTAGAATGTTTTCCTTTACAAAAACATGCAAGTGACAAAGCATTTTTGGTTAAACCAAACTTGCCAGTAATAACAGTACGTGCTTGAGTTTGGTTAAGGTACTGTCACACCCCAGAGGGAGTGGTTCCAAACCTGTGAAACACAGCCCTGCTCATACTTTCTTCATTCTGGCATTGGCAGGAATATATGTACCGGTAGAACTGTATCTGTAAAGTTATTATAATAATGCAAACCAAAGGAGATACATATATGTACACAGAAATGTATCTGCATAGAAATATACATGCTGTTTCTGTGATAACAATAATGGTCTGCATAAATACAAAAGTAAGTTATGTATGAGTAAAATAACCTGCATATATATGACTGAAAAACACAGGTACAGACCTGGAAGAGTAGTCTTACAAGTAAGTACTTGTTCATGTCTTTAGACAGAAAGAAAAAAATGTTTGTGTTTCCATACTGCATTACATTAGTTAACATTTACATTATATGCAGACGGTTTGTGCAGTCCAGGAAATATTTCCTGCTGCAATAATTGTATAAGAAAGTAATTTCTTTTAAGAATTTTAAGTGCATGAGCAATATGGCTGAAATCAGCCGGGCACCACACCCTAGTCAGGCTGTAGGCTGGGGAAGGTGGGGGTGTTACACACTGTGAAGCGAATGTTAAGCACATACTTTACTGAAAACTAACCCATATTATTAACTCTCTACTTCTTCTGCATACATTTCAAAATCACCACCTTTTATGCTTAACATTTTTTTTAAGGAAGAAAACTATCAGGCAAACACTTTTGAGCAATTTAGGAAATGAAAACTTCCATATCGTCCTACATTGTTCTGTGTCTGCGCATACTGGCTGAACCAAATTCAGAGACTTACATGCAAAGCACAAATATTTTTAGAAAAACACTCCTCTGAAAGGATACCTTTTCATAATAAGCGACAATAAAGGGTAAGATTACCAAAGTAAGAGAATTTATATAGTGTTCTATACAAGTACATGGCAAGCAAATAATTCAAAGAATGTAGTGGCCTAGAAACAATGAAAGTAGAGTTATACGTAAATGGCAAAAAATGTGAAATATAGGTAAACAAGAATTTTCTTATTTCTCTTTACAGCTGAGGCGCGAGATGCTTGGAAAGACTGACCAAGTCCTCTGGGATTCCAGAATAAACTAGTATACAGTAATGGTGTGTTTAACTGATTTCATTAATATATATTATATTTACATATATATGTGGTGTATATGTATATAT